>NC_136108.1:24255158-24478949 GCF_965212315.1 Lampetra planeri | reverse complement strand
ACACTCCCCCCAACCATCACACTCCCCCCATCACACCCCACCCCCCTCCATCACACCCCACTCCCCCCATCACACCCCACTCCCATCACACCCCACTCCCTCCATTACACCCCACTCCCTCCATCACACCCCACTCCCTCCATCACACCCCACTCCCCCCTTATCACATCCCACCCCCTCCATCACACACCACTCCATCCATCACACCCCACCCCCTCCATCACACCCCACTCCCTCCATCACACCCCCCCCCCCATCACACCCCACCCCCTCCATCACATCCCAATCCCCCCATCACACCCCACCCCCCTCCATCACACCCCACTCCCTCCATCACACCCCACCCCATCACACTCCCTCCATCACACCCAACCCCCCCCATCACACTTCCCCCATCACACCCCACCCCCTCCATCACATCCCCACTCCCCCCATCACACCCCCCCCCCCCCCCCTCCATCACACCCCCCCCATCACACTCCCTCCATCACACCCCACTCCCTCCATCACATCCCACCCCCTCCATCACACCCCCCCCCCCATCACACTCCCTCCATCACACACCCACTCCCTCCATCACACCCCACCCCTCCATCACACCGCACCCCATCACACTCCCCCCATCACATCCCACCCCATCACACTCCCCCCCATCACACCCCACTCCCCCCATCACACCCCCCCCCATCACACTCCCCCCATCACACCCCACCCCCTCCATCACACCCCACTCCCCCCCATCACACTCCCCCCATCACACCCCCACCCCCCTCCATCACACCCCCCACTCCCCCCATCACACCCCACCCCCTCCATCACACCCCACCCCCCCATCACACCCCACCCCCTCCATCACACCCCCCCCCATCACACTCCCTCCATCACACCCCACTCCCTCCATCACACCCCACCCCATCACACTCCCCCCATCACATCCCACCCCATCACACTCCCCCCATCACACCCCACTCCCCCCATCACACCCCCCCCCCCCATCACACTCCCCCCCATCACACCCCCACCCCATCCATCACATCCCACCCCCCTCCATCACACCCCACCCCCCCATCACACTCCCCCCCGTCACACTCCCCCCAACCATCACACTCCCCCCATCACACCCCACCCCCTCCATCACACCCCACTCCCCCCATCACACCCCACTCCCATCACACCCCACTCCCTCCATTACACCCCACTCCCCTCCATCACACCCCACTCCCTCCATCACATCCCCACTCCCCCTTATCACATCCCACCCCCCTCCATCACACACCACTCCCTCCTTCACACCCCACCCCCTCCATCACACCCCCACTCCCTCCATCACACCCCCCCCCCCCCCATGACACCCCACCCCCTCCATCACACCCCAATCCCCCCATCACACCCCACCCCCTCCATCACACCCCACTCCCTCCATCACACCCCCACCCCATCACACTCCCTCCATCACACCCCACCCCCCCCCATCACACTTCCCCCATCACACCCCACCCCCTCCATCACATCCCCACTCCCCCCATAACACGCCCCCCCCCCTCCATCACACCCCCCCCATCACACTCCCTCCATCACACCCCACTCCCTCCATCCACACCCCACTCCCCTCCATCACATCCCACCCCCCTCCATCACACCCCCCCCATCACACTCCCTCCATCACACCCCACTCCCTCCATCACACCCCACCCCCTCCATCACACCGCACCCCATCACACTCCCCCCCATCACATCCCACCCCCATCACACTCCCCCCATCACACCCCACTCCCCCCATCACACCCCCCCCATCACACTCCCCCCATCACACCCCACCCCCTCCATCACACCCCACTCCCCCAATCACACCCCACTCCCTCCATCACACCCCACCCCATCACACTCCCTCCATCACACCCCCACCCCCCCATTACAATCCCCCCATCACACCCCACCCCCCTTCATCACACCACACTCCCCCATCACACCCCACTCTCCCCATCACACCCCACCCCCCTCAATCACACCCCACCCCCCCATCACACTCCCCCCATCACACCCCCACCCCATCACACCCCACCCCCTCCATCACAACCCACTCCCTCCCATCACACCCCCACCCCCTCCATCACACCCCACCCCCCCATCACACCCCCCCCCCCCCATCACACCCCACCCCCTCCATCACACCCCACTCCCATCACACCCCCACCCCCTCCATCACACTGCAACCCATCACACTCCCCCCATCACATCCCACCCCATCACACTCCCCCCATCACACCCCACTCCCCCCATCACACCCCCCCCCCCATCACACTCCCCCCATCACACCCCACCCCCTCCATCACACCCCACTCCCTCCATCACACCCCACCCCATCACACTCCCTCCATCACACCCCCACCCCCCCCATTACAATCCCCCCATCACACCCCCACCCCCTTCATCACACCACACTCCCCCCATCACACCCCACTCTCCCCATCACACCCCCAACCCCTCAATCACACCCCACCCCCCCATCACACTCCCCCCATCACACCCCACCCCATCACACCCCACCCCCATCACACCCCCCACCCCATCACACCCCACCCCCTCCATCACAACCCACTGCCCCCCATCACACCCCCACCCCCTCCATCACACCCCACCCCCCCCATAACACCCCCCCCCCCATCACACCCCACCCCCCCTCCATCACACCCCACTCCCATCACACCCCCACCCCCTCCATCACACCCCACCCCCTCCATCACACCCCACCCCCTCCATCACACCCCACCCCCCTCCATCACACCCCACTCCCTCCATCACACCCCACCCCATCACACTCCCCTCCATCACACCCCCACCCCCTCCATCACACCCCCACCCCCCTCCATCACACCCCACCCCCCCCTCCATCACACCCCACCCCCCCTCCATCCACACCCCACTCCCTCCATCACACCCCACCCCCTCCATCACACCCCACCCCCTCCATCACACCCCACCCCCTCCATCACACCCCACCCCCCATCACACTCCCCCCATCACATCCCCCCCCATCACACTCCCCTCATCACATCCCACCCCCTCCATCACACCCCCCCATCACACTCCCTCCATCACACCCCACTCCCTCCATCACACCCCACCCCCTCCATCACACCCCACTCCCCCCATCACATCCCACCCCCTCCATCACCCCCCCCCCCCATCACACTCCCCCCATCACATCCCCCCCATCACACTCCCTCCATCACAGCCCACCCCCCTCCATCACACCCCACTCCCCCCATCACATCCCACCCCCTCCATCACACCCCCCCCATCACACTCCCTCCATCACACCCCACTCCCTTCATCACACCCCCACCCCCTCCATCACACCCCACTCCCCCCATCACATCCCACCCCCTCCATCACACCCCCCCCCCATCACACTCCCCCCATCACATCCCACCCCCTCTATCACACCCCCCCCCCCCATTACACTCCCTCCATCACACCCCCACCCCCTCCATCACACCCCACTCCCCCCATCACATCCCACCCATACCATCACACTCCCTCCATCACACCCCACCCCTTCCATCACACCCCCACTCCCTCCATCACACCCCCCCCATCACACCCCCACCCCCTCCATCACACCCCCACTCCCTCCATCACACCCCCACCCCATCACACTCCCTCCATCACACCCCACCCCCCCATCACACTTCCCCCATCACACCCCACCCCCTCCATCACACCCCACCCCCATCACACTCCCTCCATCACATCCCACCCCATCACACTCCCTCCATCACACCCCCACCCCATCACACTCCCTCCATCACACACCACCCCCCCCATCACACTCCCCCCATCACACCCCACCCCCTCCATCACACCCCACTCCCCCCATCACACCCCCACCCCCTCCATCACACCCCACCCCCCCATCACACCCCACCCCCACCATCACACCCCCCCCCCCATCACACTCCCTCCATCACACCCCACTCCCTCCATCACACCCCACCCCCATCACACTCCCCCCATCACATCCCACCCCATCACACTCCCCCCATCACACCCCCCCCCCCCATCACACTCCCCCCCATCACACCCCACCCCCATCCATCACATCCCACCCCCTCCATCACACCCCACCCCCCCATCACACTCCCCCCGTCACACTCCCCCCATCCATCACACTCCCCCCATCACACCCCACCCCCTCCATCACACCCCACTCCCCCCATCACACCCCACTCCCATCACACCCCACTCCCTCCATTACACCCCACTCCCTCCATCACACCCCACTCCCTCCATCACACCCCACTCCCCCTTATCACATCCCACCCCCTCCATCACACACCACTCCCTCCATCACACCCCACCCCCTCCATCACACCCCACTTCCTCCATCACACCCCCCCCCCCCCATCACACCCCACCCCCTCCATCACACCCCAATCCCCCCATCACACCCCACCCCCTCCATCACACCCCACTCCCTCCATCACACTCCCTCCATCACACCCCACCCCCCCCCATCACACTTCCCCCATCACACCCCACCCTCTCCATCACACCCCACTCCCCCCCATCACACCCCCCCCCCCTCCATCACACCCCCCCCATCACACTCCCTCCATCACACCCCCACTCCCTCCATCACATCCCACCCCCTCCATCACACCCCCCCCCCATCACACTCCCTCCATCACACCCCCACTCCCTCCATCACACCCCACCCCCCCTCCATCACACCGCACCCCCATCACACTCCCCCCATCACATCCCACCCCATCACACTCCCCCCATCACATCCCACCCCATCACACTCCCCCCCATCACACCCCCACTCCCCCCATCACACCCCCCCCATCACACTCCCCCCATCACACCCCCACCCCCTCCATCACACCCCACTCCCCCCATCACACCCCACTCCCTCCATCACACCCCACCCCATCACACTCCCTCCATCACACCCCACCCCCCAATTACAATCCCCCCATCACACCCCCACCCCCTTCATCACACCCACACTCCCCCATCACACCCCACTCTCCCCCATCACACCCCACCCCCTCAATCACACCCCCACCCCCCCATCACACTCCCCCCATCACACCCCACCCCATCACACCCCACCCCCCTCCATCACACCGCACCCCATCACACTCCCCCCATCACATCCCACCCCCATCACACTCCCCCCATCACACCCCACCCCCCTCCATCACACCCCCACCCCATCACACTCCACCCATCACATCCCACCCCATCACACTCCCTCCATCACACCCCACCCCATCACACTCCCTCCATCACACACCACCCCCCCCATCACACTCCCCCCATCACACCCCACCCCCTCCATCACACCCCACTCCCCCCATCACACCCCACCCCCCTCCATCACACCCCACCCCCCCATCACACCCCACCCCCTCCATCACACCCCCCCCCCCCATCACACTCCCTCCATCACACCCCACTCCCTCCATCACACCCCACCCCATCACACTACCCCCATCACATCCCACCCCATCACACTTCCCCCATCACACCCCACTCCCCCCATCACACCCCCCCCCCATCACACTCCCCCCATCACACCCCCACCCCATCCATCACATCCCACCCCCTCCATCACACCCCACCCCCCCCATCACACTCCCCCCGTCACACTCCCCCCATCCATCACACTCCCCCCATCACACCCCACCCCCTCCATCACACCCCACTCCCCCCATCACACCCCACTCCCATCACACCCCACTCCCTCCATTACACCCCACTCCCCTCCATCACACCCCACTCCCTCCATCACACCCCACTCCCCCTTATCACATCCCACCCCCTCCATCACACACCACTCCCTCCATCACACCCCACCCCCTCCATCACACCCCCACTCCCTCCATCACACCCCCCCCCCCCATCACACCCCACCCCCTCCATCACACCCCAATCCCCCCATCACACCCCACCCCCTCCATCACACCCCACTCCCTCCATCACACTCCCTCCATCACACCCCCCCCCCCCATCACACTTCCCCCATCACACCCCACCCCCCTCCATCACACCCCACTCCCCCCATCACACCCCCCCCCCTCCATCACACCCCCCCCATCACACTCCCTCCATCACACCCCACTCCCTCCATCACATCCCACCCCCCTCCATCACACCCCCCCCCCATCACACTCCCTCCATCACACCCCACTCCCTCCATCACACCCCCACCCCCTCCATCACACCGCACCCCCATCACACTCCCCCCATCACATCCCACCCCATCACACTCCCCCCATCACATCCCACCCCATCACACTCCCCCCATCACACCCCACTCCCCCCATCACACCCCCCCCATCACACTCCCCCCATCACACCCCACCCCCTCCATCACACCCCACTCCCCCCATCACACCCCACTCCCTCCATCACACCCCCACCCCATCACACTCCCTCCATCACACCCCCACCCCCCCCATTACAATCCCCCCATCACACCCCACCCCCCTTCATCACACCACTCCCCCATCACACCCCACTCTCCCATCACACCCCACCCCCTCAATCACACCCCCACCCCCCCATCACACTCCCCCCCATCACACCCCACCCCATCACACCCCACCCCCCTCCATCACAACCCACTCCCCCCCCATCACACCCCACCCCCTCCATCACACCCCACCCCCTCCATCACACCCCACCCCCCCATCACCCCCCCCCCCCCCATCACACCCCACCCCCTCCATCACACCCCACTCCCATCACACCCCACCCCCTCCATCACACCCCCACCCCCCTCCATCACACCGCACCCCATCACACTCCCCCCATCACATCCCACCCCATCACACCCCACTCCCCCCATCACACCCCCCCCCCCATCACACTCCCCCCATCACACCCCACCCCCCTCCATCACACCCCACTCCCCCCATCACACCCCACTCCCTCCATCACACCCCACCCCATCACACTCCCTCCATCACACCCCACCCCCCCATTACAATCCCCCCATCACACCCCACCCCCCTTCATCACACCACACTCCCCCAGCACACCCCACTCTCCCCATCACACCCCACCCCCTCAATCACACCCCACCCCCCCATCACACTCCCCCCATCACACCCCACCCCATCACACCCCACCCCATCACACCCCACCCCCTCCATCACAACCCACTCCCCCCCATCACACCCCACCCCCTCAATCACACCCCACCCCCCCATAACACCCCCCCCCCCATCACACCCCACCCCCTCCATCACACCCCACTCCCATCACACCCCACCCCCTCCATCACACCCCACCCCCTCCATCACACCCCACCCCATCACACTCCCTCCATCATACCCCACCCCCTCCATCACACCCCACCCCATCACACTCCCTCCATCACACCCCACCCCCTCCATCACACCCCACCCCCTCCATCACACCCCACCCCCTCCATCACACCCCACTCCCTCCATCACACCCCACCCCCTCCATCACACCCCACCCCCTCCATCACACCCCACCCCCTCCATCACACCCCACCCCATCACACTCCCCCCATCACATCCCCCCCCATCACACTCCCCCATCACATCCCACCCCCTCCATCACACCCCCCCATCACACTCCCTCCATCACACCCCACTCCCTCCATCACACCCCACCCCCTCCATCACACCCCACTCCCCCCATCACATCCCACCCCCTCCATCACCCCCCCCCATCACACTCCCCCCATCACATCCCCCCCCATCACACTCCCTCCATCACAGCCCACCCCCTCCATCACACCCCACTCCCCCCATCACATCCCACCCCCTCCATCACACCCCCCCCATCACACTCCCTCCATCACACCCCACTCCCTTCATCACACCCCACCCCCTCCATCACACCCCACTCCCCCCATCACATCCCACCCCCTCCATCACACCCCCCCCCCCCCATCACACTCCCCCCATCACATCCCACCCCCTCTATCACACCCCCCCCCCCCCATTACACTCCCTCCATCACACCCCACCCCCCTCCATCACACCCCACTCCCCCCCATCACATCCCACCCCCTCCATCACACTCCCTCCATCACACCCCACCCCTTCCATCACACCCCCACTCCCTCCATCACACCCCCCCCCCCCCATCACACACCCCACCCCCTCCATCACACCCCCACTCCCTCCATCACACCCCACCCCATCACACTCCCTCCATCACACCCCACCCCCCCATCACACTTCCCCCATCACACCCCACCCCCTCCATCACACCCCACTCCCCCCATCACCCCCCCCCCCCTCCATCACACCCCCCCCCATCACACTCCCTCCATCACACCCCACTCCCTCCATCACATCCCACCCCCTCCATCACACCCCCCCCCATCACACTCCCTCCATCACACCCCACTCCCTCCATCACACCCCACCCCCTCCATCACACCCCACCCGATCACACTCCCCCCATCACATCCCACCCCCTCCATCACACCCCCCCATCACACTCCCTCCATCACACCCCACTCCCTTCATCACACCCCACCCCCTCCATCACACCCCACTCCCCCCATCACATCCCACCCCCTCCATCACACTCCCTCCATCACACCCCACCCCCTCCATCACACCCCACTCCCTCCATCACACCCCCCCCATCACACCCCCCCCATCACACCCCACCCCCTCCATCACACCCCACTCCCTCCATCACACCCCACCCCATCACACTCCCTCCATCACACCCCACCCCCCCATCACACTTCCCCCATCACACCCCACCCCCTCCATCACACCCCACTCCCCCCATCACACCCCCCCCCCTCCATCACACCCCCCCCATCACACTCCCTCCATCACACCCCACTCCCTCCATCACATCCCACCACCTCCATCACACCCCCCCATCACACTCCCTCCATCACACCCCACTCCCTCCATCACACCCCACCCCCTCCATCACACCCCACCCCATCACACTCCCCCCATCACATCCCACCCCATCACACTCCCCCCATCACACCCCCCCCCCCCATCACACTCCCCCCATCACATCCCACCCCCTCCATCACTCCCCACTCCCCCCATCACACCCCACTCCCTCCATCACATTCCAAAGAAAGAAAAAAATCCCCTTATAACAGACTGTGGGTGCAAGTGCTGTTAGCGAGCACCTATGAAGGCACACGAGGGGGTGGGTAGCCAGCGCCACGCTCGGCCGTCTTTGTCTCCCGCGTTGCGATGTTTACACACCGCACCAGGTAATCAATTCAGGTTGAGTCGACCTAAGGGAGGCACAGGACCGGTTCAGATCATCGTCACTGGTGAGCGAGATTTGAACTCGGATCGCCGGGTTCGTAATGCAGCGCGCTCACCATTGCACTCCCAATCACAACCCATTGCCTCCATCACAACCACCATCACAGCCCACTCCCTCCCATCACAACCACAACACACTGCCTCCCATCACAACACACTCCATCGCAGTCCACTGTCTCCATCGCAACGCAACCACCATCACAACCCACACCCATCACAACCACCATCACCATTCCCCACCGCACGCCATCACCACTCCCCCGCCCCTCGGCTCGCGCCGCTGCCCCCGATGGTGCCGCGCCGGGAGATAGAAGGCGGAGTCCCCTGCCGCACCTCTCGGTCATGTTTCGGGTGTCGCCGTCGCGGCGTCGCGCGTCCCCCGCTCCTCCTCCATGCACCCGTGCCGCTCCCAGCTCCGTGCCGCTCCCAGCCCCGTGCCGCTCCCAGCCCCGCGCCGCTCCCAAGCCCGGCTCGGGCTCCCAACCCCACACGGCCGGCAACTCGGCGCGGCGAAAACGAACGGGGCGAGCGAGGGCCGCCTCCTTCCCTCCCTCCACTCCCCCTCTTCCTCGCTGGCCGAGCGCGCGTGCGCGTCGGCCAGCCTCCGCCTCCTCCTCGTGTGGCCTCCGCCTCCTCCTCGTGTGGCCTCCGCCTCCTCCTCGTGTGGCCTCCGCCTCCTCCTCGTGTGGCCTCCGCCTCCTCCTCGTGTGGCCTCCGCCTCCTCCTCGTGTGGCCTCCGCCTCCTCCTCGTGTGGCCTCCTCGTGTGGCCCGTGTGGCCACCGCCGCCTCTCCGCTTCTTCTTCGCCGTCGTCGCTGTTGTCAGTCCGGGCACGCGCGGCTTTGACGCGCGTCACCAGCCCCCACCTCCACGCCCGCGTTTCCCCCCCACCCACAGCGACCCCCACCCACTGCCCCCCCCCCGCCCAGTCCCCTGCCCTCTGCCCAGTCCCCTGCCCGCCCAGTCCCCTGCCCCCCCCCGCTCAGTCCCCTGCCCCCCCCCCGCCCAGTCCCCTGCCCCCCGCCCAGTCCCCTGCCCCCCCGCCCAGTCCCCTGCCCCCCCCGCCCAGTCCCCTGCCCCGCCCATTCATCGGTTGAATAACAACGACCTCCTCGCCTCGAGAGACTGCATCGCGATATTAGCAGCAGGCCGACGCACTTCATTTCTGTCATACATGCAACATTATAAACAGGCCGCAGTCGTCGCGACTGTAGCCATGCGACCCAAGATTATCGACTAAATAGTACGTGACTTTACCGAAAGAACCAAGAAGAGTAAACCCACTGTCGTCTGCGCCCCTTCAACGGCGGATGAACAGCAACACTACACGAACCTCCCTCCTGAAGACCTCTCATCGTGGCTGAGACATTGACAAATCAGCTCATTCACATATTTCCATAATACGCAATAATAAGTGCTCAATTTCAGCAGCATTGGTTCAACACAAGCAAACTCTGGAGCTGTGCTTTTTGACACTCGGTGCCTCGTACGCAGTGAGACTTGCTTAAGCCAAGGATTATTTCGTGTTATGAATCTGAAGGGATTTCCCCTTTGTGTAGAATGCAAATCACAGTGTGAGAACTAAGGGGACTTAAGTGAATTATTTTACACAACCGGCCACAGGCTACCTCTGCCTGACCCAACTCCGGCTGACCCCGTTTCTTTCTGTGCCGCGCATTTTAACAATATCTAAGCAAAGGCCCAATGCGTGAAGCGGCCAGACACAAGCAGCACTCTGTGAAGGTTGTAATTGATAGAGTCAACACGTGTCTTTGGCTTTGTTGCGACCTCGAGGTGAGGTCGTTGTTGAAATCGGTGTGGATGAGCCAAACGAAACGTCAGTATCTGGTTCAACGGTGATACATCCAGTCTGCTCCCTCCTGAACATCGGCGAAGGAATCCAATGGGTGAAGTTCAGGGAACCATGAGATGCCGTCGCATTTAGATGCCGTATCAATCCACGCGTTATTGTATGTTTTATTGCGATACACGACTGAAAAAAAGTGCGATCACCAGACTCATTTGGGTCTCCAGGTGATCGCGAGACGTCCAGGACTCCACGCGAGATTGAATGACTAGAAATGATTATAAAGTAGGCATGTCATGCCCAAATAAAGTTACCCTGGGCGTGTGCTTGCTCATATCAGATGTGGAAACAGGAATCGCCAGAATAGAAATTTTTATCTGTGCTCAATCCCATGCTATACATTTCCAAGTGATAAGCCACTTTGTTGAGCTCGCATTTGTGGCCAGGTCGCTTCTGAAACATAAGTTTAATACCTTAGTGGGCTTTATCTGGTGATATAAAAAATACAGTTTTGTTTGATTTGTATATTTTAAGAAAATGTTTTTACCGTTCCTATACTTTGCACTGCTATCGTGTTTTTGTATTGTTGTAACGTACAGTACTTACCTACCCCTACTGGCCATGTGGGGAAAACGCTTTATAGCTCATCGGATTCCCCCAGTATAAATATGCTGGATCTGATGCTCCAACCCATAACAGCTTGACCCCACATACTCATTCTGCCACACCACAGCGCAAATAAAATATGGCCACCATTGCAGATTCATAGGACTCCTCAACCAGAGGTTGAGTCAGAGCTGTTATGTGGAGCATTGTATATTTACTTGAACAATTTAAAGTTTAAATATTGCAACGTTCTCCTAATTGCTGGAGACAACATTGTCGGCGTTTCTCCATCTTATCGTGGGCCTTCATCAATAAAAGTTGAGCATTCATCTGCAATGCGCATAAACCAGTGATGCTTTCCTTTCCTTATCCAAACACCCCACATTAATCCGCACGTCCTATTATATCAATGATTCTTCCTATCATTCTTAATTTTGAAGCTTTCGTGCTGCAGGAATTATTCTTTGGTTCTTTCGGTAAAGTCACGTATAAAGATAAAATAATAAATTAAATAATAGCATACGACGTTTCGATTGCAACACAAGCAATCATCATCAGGTATAAATGAAAAAGCAACAAAAAATCTAACCAGAAAACTATAGACAGACATATAAGCAGACAGATATCACCAAGATACATAGAGAGAGTAACACAGGTACAGAGAGGGGGATCGTCTCTGTGGGGTGGCTGTTGTATGTGTCGGGTTATGAAATTTTGATGAAAATAATACAAATTAATAATTTTCCGAAAAATGCGCAAATCGCATTAATTATGTTAATGTGTGAGTTAATATGCATACATTATGATAGTGTGAGTAGTTATATGCATACATTATGATAATCACGGAGATAATCGTAGTAATTTATGCGGATGCTTGCGATTATGTTAATGTGTGCAGTTGTGATAATTAAGCTTAGCTTCGTTTATCCAGCGTTATCTCAATCAGGATAACACGATTATCATCGATTAAACGTTTACCGATTATCCTAGTGTGTGTTATGATATTTTAGGTCTCCATTTTCATATCTCATCACAGGATACAGTTATCAAGAATAAGATAGTTTTGCATGGACTTGGAAGGAACACTCGATATGCTTCTGTGATAACAATTTTATTCTAACAAGCACGTGACATTCTATCATGCAGGTCAAACATGCGTCAATAATTCCTGAGCAAGATTATGCAATTAACGAAAATGGATAACTAAAAATACTTCTTCATTTGCGAGACTATGCATTTAACTAAATTGAATAACCAAACTCTTATGCATTTGCGATATTATGCATTCGACTAATATGAATAACTAAAATTTTTATGTAATTACGAGATTATGCATTTGACTAAAAGGAATGAATAAACACTTATGCATTTGCGAGACTATGCATTTGACTAAAATGAATGAATAAACACTTATGCATTTGCGAGACTATGCATTTAACTAAATTGAATAACTCAAAACTCTTATGCATTTGCGAGATTATGCATTAACTAACATGAATGAATAAACCTTATGCATTTGCGACATTATGTATTTAACGAACTGAATGACTAAAAACCCTCCTAACAATCGTAACCTCTACCTTTCCACCAGGCATCTCATTAGTTCGTTTTTGTATCGATCACCATCGGCGACTGGCCGAGTTTGAAAACAAGCATGACACACTTCATTTTGCGGTAATAAAAAGCACTTATTGTATCCCAGAGGCGAAAGTATATGTCAATAGATTCATCGGCAAGTATAAAATCCTTTTAACGGAATGTTTGATATAATGGTGGGTGAGGGCGTGAGTGTGGGAGAGCGAATCTGGCTCTGTTTTAATTAATGCTTCGGCGAGACTCTATGACAAAGGAAACTGGTTTGACAAGATATTCTCTCTCTGTGTACGGTCAATTCGTAATGGGGATTTCGAGAGGTTGAGTTTGCATCGACGAGTCTATTGATCGCCTATGTGATGAGCGGAACAAGGGAAAGGCACGGAAAACAACCTCACTCTTATAACCGACGGACTCTTAATCACTCGACGGGCCACGATTCCTCATGGCCAGCTGATGGTTCATGTAGTTGATAATCAGTCTTCCGATAATTGTGTAGGGTTGATATGATGGTAAGGACGAAATAGATAGTCTCACAGGGGGGTGGGCGTCGATGCGAGCGCGTGTGAGCCTATGTGAGGGAAGTTGTGGGTACGAACGACTTTCGGAGAAGGGCCCTCTGGCTGGCGCGGCGGCGGTGATCGGCTGCTTCCGACTCCTCCCTCGGTTGAGCCCGTACGAAGATTGACGGCGCGGCTGCGCTCGTTTGCGTGGTCAGGCGAGCACGTGTGTGGTGGCGGCAAGGGAGCTGGCTCGTTCACTCGTGTGCAGCAGGCGAGCACCTCGGCGATGCACGTCAAGGCGATGCACGTCAAGGCGATGCACGTCAAGGCGATGCACGTCAAGGCGATGCACGTCAAGGCGATGCACGTCAAGGCGATGCACGTCAAGGCGATGCACGTCAAGGCGATGCACGTTGCCACCCCACGAGCCTCGTCCTTCTGGATGACGAGAGCTTCTTCGTTGGTGGCGACGAGGAGAGATGGCTGTCGCCCTGGAGATCTCTGGTGGGGCCTTAGCCCGGAGACGAGATGAGATGTAGGCCGGAGCTCGTGAAGATCTGTGGTGGAGCCGGAGCCCTTGACGATCTCTGGTGGGGCCCGTGGCCCGGACGATCTGTTTTGGATGGATTTTCCTTTGGCTTATATCTGGGAATTCCACTCAGTTTCCCGAGTTGTTCAAAGTCTGTCATAAAACATTCCTGTGGGTGTGAACCATCTGCGTCCGTGTGTGTGTCGTGTGCGTGGCCGTCCGTGTGTTTCGCATGCGTGTTTGTCCGTGTGTTTATTAGCTTTGAAGACACAGCTGTGTGTCGTTCTGGAAGAAGGGGTGGAGGGGGGGCCTCGTGACGGCGCCACCTAAGTTATCCATTAATCAGCCCGATGATTCGCGTCGAGTTATATATAAAAAAAATATTCGAATCCATGTTTTTGTTTCTGAATAATATTTGTCGCGAAAGCCTACGCGTTAAGCGAGCTTAATTATTCCCTCCCTTGCTCGGGGATCATATCTTTTGTCTCACACAGCTTAAGTTGTTTTGGTTTGGAAGTTGAAATGCGACTTATTTCCATTATGCACAAGTTATGCCGAAACCGTGTTCACGATGTTTTATCGTGACCCGATCTCCCATGGAAATGTTATTTGCTCGCGTGTGCAATTTTTGCTGTCCGTGTTGCGGGGAGACAAAGACGGTTGTTTCCACGGTGGGAGCACCCGGCGCATGCGCTTATTTATTTATTTTCCGAAGACGTGTTAATTTCCTTTGAGCCATTGCCCCAACCTTTATTGGTGTCATTTCCTGGCTTTTGGCGTGTGAGTGTAGAGATCCTCTTCGGGAAAACAAAGACGGCCGTGAGTTGCTCGCTTCTCATGGGGTGTTGCGTTTGGTTGATTATGAGAGACTTCTCCGCCCTTAGCTCCTCTAGGATATCCACTTTAATTCCGTACTTATTCATAATCAACGATTTTTTTTATGAACAATATTGGTCGCGAAAGCCTACGTGTTAAACTCCGTACTTATTATTTGACTTCTTGTGATTATTTAATCTGATATCCCGGCTAGGAAATTTGTTTTGGAGCGACCCAAGCCATAATTATTTTTTTGATGCTTCGGCCCGGCCGCGTAGAAATTATTTAAAGTAAATAAGGTCAGTATTTAATTAACAATTGATGAATCGCGACTCTGGTGCAGACTGTAGTCTGGTTTCCAATTGGAGTGAGGATGGATACTGTTTGCTTACTCTTCATGGCTAAGTTGGTACTTGTTTATCTAACATGGTTCAAAACCCGTTTGTGTTTTTTTATCGTCAATGTTGTTTCCTTTGTTAAGAATATAATTATATATTTCGTGGCCTGGTTTTGTATTTATCAAAGGGTTTTTTTTAACGAAAGGATGTTTCTTCCAGAACCCCCCGCTTGCAATTCCCCCCCTCCCTTGTTCCTCTGGTGTGAAATTAGGGGAGTTTTTATGACCTTTATTGCCCTCTAGTCTTTTTGAGGCGAGGAATGTGCATCTGTGGAAGTGTGGGGGCGTGTCCGTTCTCACGTTGCCGCGTGTCTATTAAAAAAAACGATATTATATGTTGGCAGAATAATTCTTAAAAAAATAATAATATAAAAAAATATAAAAAGGGGGTATATACACAACAGTCCGCCCTTTTGAAAATTATCAGGGGTCGATTTGGCCACTGGCGAATTTTCAAACAAAGTAATGCCCCCTTTTTTGTCATGAATCCCATCAGCCGCCCTTACTCTCGGCGGTTATTTCTTACGACGCGCGTGCACGTATTACGATCTTAACCTGGTTACATTTTAAATAAGCAAAGAAAATAACAACACGTTAAACATCGATATTGCGTTACATCGGTTCTCATACATCATAACTCCGACGAATATTCATTTTTGTTTTTGTTAAATCCTGGGAAACGCTAGGTAGCGGTTTCGAACGCATTCATGCGTTACCTTCCTCATGTTGCCTGGTTTACCACTTATCACTTTGATAATTCGATCACGGTTTTCGGGTTCGTTTTTGTAGTTTCCTCTCTCACTCTCTCGCGTCGTGGGATTGTGTGGTGAAAAATTGTGCTGCACATAACCAGAATTCGCGCACACGACCCACTTTGACACTTGGTTCGTGGCATTCGCTCTCTCTGTGATTACATACACATTTGCCGAGTCAGTGTGTCGATTTAATTCTGTGCCTCGTAATGTTGCCCTCTTTGTTTTTATGAGTGTGTTAGATTCCAACACCATTCCCGATATGTCATGAACATTCGTCTCCATTTTAGCACTCCGATCCGCATACATTTTGGTTTCCCTTGGATATTTTTCATTCAAAGGCTCGCGCCTGTACTCCTCAGGGCGTGTCCCTGCTGTCTGTTTTTGTCTCTGCTGTCTGTTATCTACTGTTCGATCACACTTCAATTCAGCCCTGTCCTTACATTCGATTTGTGCATCATTTACGGGAGCACTGTCCACGTTTTTGCCCGCCCTGTCACTTGCAGCCTGCTTGTATTTCCCATTGAGCTCAGGGTTTAACAAAACCTCGGCGGGTGGGGCGCGTGTTGGCCGCTCGCTCGCGCTCACTGTGGGTGGTTGATCATGTATTTGGACCGCATTCTGTGTTATTCCTCTATTCCCTCCTGGTATAGCCGGTGGAGGAATTGGTTGGAATTGGATCGATTGTGTTTGACCTCCCATCCTGCGATTCTCCTGAATGTTCGCATCCATACCTCCGCAGTCTGTGTACCCCCTTCCCGCTAGGTGGTTATCTTGCCATCTTTGTGCGTAATTTGAACCTTGCGTGTGTCGTGGGATGGGGTGTTGATATGGTTCTGCTCTGAACCTCTCCCTCCTGCAATTCTCGTACATTTTTGGCCCAGTGTTTTTCCCATTTGGGTGCCAAATTTTTCCTGGATTGTTACTTCGCCATCTTTGTGCGTAATTTTGACCTTGCGTATGTCGTGGCATGGGGTGTTGATATGATTCTGCCCTTGGTCTCCACATTCTGCGATTCTCCTGAATGTTTGGCTTTGTGCCGCTCTCATTCTCGTGCCACCTTCTCTTTGGTTTATTTTGCCACAGGTGCGTGCGTGTTTGCTCCTCCCTGCATTGTGGGACTGCTCGGTGATTTTTATTCCTCTCTGAGAGGCTGGGTTCCTTATCCCTCTCCCTGTGTTCTGGATCCGAATTATGATTCTTAGCTCTGTATAACCATGGCATGTACGCCTTGCTCTCTATGCGGCGTAAGGATGCAGTTTCTGGATTCAAAACCATTCTCACCCTTTCTGTAATCTCTGGGCTCAAGGATTCAAAAAACATAATTTTGAACATTTTATCTCCTTCGTGGTATTGATTCACATCGCCTGCGTAATACGCTCTTTTAAATTGTACGAGGTAGTCGCGTGGATCTTGGTCCATGCCCTGGGTCATCGATTTTACAGCATAAAACCCTTCAGTGAGTGTCGAATATTCTCCAAACTTCCGAATCACTGCCAGGCTCAGTTGTTTAAAATCATTTCTAACCTTGTGTGGTAGTGAATTTACCCATGGTATCGATTCTTTATGTAAGCTTCGTTTCAACAAACTCGCTTTTTCATCCCGTCTCATCAGCCCTCTAATCATTGCCTCCTCTTCTACTGTTGCGATATGTGTGTGTATATCCATAGTCTGATTGTGTGGGTCAAAATCGGGAATTCTGACTAGAGCCTTGTCCATCAATTTAAGGGTTTTACTGTTGAATAAGTATTCCGAAAGTTGATCGCCGTCAGCGTCATCATCAAACAAGTTATCATCAGGCAATCTGTCACTTTTATCTGTGCTGTGTCGGGCGTGTTTTAGCGGCGTGCATTTTTGTGTGATCGCTCAGTGCTGTGTCGCTCGTGTTGCCATTTCCCTTCAGTTTTTGCCTCTGCCCTTAGGGAAGGATGTCCTGTCGACTTTACTTTAACATTTTGCCTCCCTCTAGCTGTGAAGTTGTCAGTCTCACATGTTTTTGTTTGCATATGTATCTCTCCATCCCTTCTCTCGAATTGTGAGGGTTTCCCTTTGTCAAGGATTTTTTGTTCGATATCCATAATTTTTGTGCGATCAGTCCCTGGACTCTGTCCACGTACCCAAGAGTGTGATTTACTGTTACTTCCATATTTATTCTGTGGATCCACGTCTGTGAGTTTCGCTGGTGTCGCGAGCACTGATTTCTCTTCCCTCTCGAGAGTGTGAGGACATTTTTCCTCGTTTCTTAGAGACGATTTCTCTCCTGTTTCCTTTCCGAATTTTTCCTCATTCCACAATCCCTGTCTGTATGCCTGTGTGGGAGGGCATGAGTCCTGTCCTGCCTTCTCTGCAGTTTTTGCATCGTGTTCGCCTTCGTTACATTTTATCCAGTCAATTAGTTTCCCCCGAGGTGTGTTCGTGTTATCGATACAGCTCCCTTCCCATATGTCTCTCTGACTGTACTGCTTTGTAACAGATTGATCGGTACGTTTTAATACGAGTTCCCAGTACCCCGTAACCCGATCTGTTTTGGATGGATTTTCCTTTGGCTTATATCTGGGAATTCCACTCAGTTTCCCGAGTTGTTCAAAGTCTGTCATAAAACATTCCTGTGGGTGTGAACCATCTGCGTCCGTGTGTGTGTCGTGTGCGTGTCCGTCCGTGTGTTTCGCGTGCGTGTTTGTCCGTGTGTTTATTAGCTTTGAAGACACAGCTGTGTGTCGTTCTGGAAGAAGGGGTGGAGGGGGGGCCTCGTGACGGCGCCACCTAAGTTATCCATTAATCAGCCCGATGATTCGCGTTGAGTTATATATAAAAAAAATATTCGAATCCATGTTTTTGTTTCTGAATAATATTTGTCGCGAAAGCCTACGCGTTAAGCGAGCTTAATTATTCCCTCCCTTGCTCGGGGATCATATCTTTTGTCTCACACAGCTTAAGTTGTTTTGATTTGGAAGTTGAAATGCGACTTATTTCCATTATGCCCAAGTTATGCCGAAACCGTGTTCACGATGTTTTATCGTGACCCGATCTCCCATGGAAATGTTATTTGCTCGCGTGTGCAATTTTTGCTGTCCGTGTTGCGGGGAGACAAAGACGGTTGTTTCCACGGTGGGAGCACCCGGCGCATGCGCTTATTTACTTATTTTCCGAAGACGTGTTAATTTCCTTTGAGCCATTGCCCCAACCTTTATTGGTGTCATTTCCTGGCTTTTGGCGTGTGAGTGTAGAGATCCTCTTCGGGAAAACAAAGACGGCCGTGAGTTGCTCGCTTCTCATGGGGTGTTGCGTTTGGTTGATTATGAGAGACTTCTCCGCCCTTACCTCCTCTAGGATATCCACTTTAATTCCGTACTTATTATTTGACTTCTTGTGATTATTTAATTTGATATCCCGGCTAGGAATTTTGTTTTGGAGCGACCCAAGCCATAATTATTTTTTTGATGCTTCGGCCCAGCCGCGTAGAAATTATTTAAAGTAAATAAGGTCAGTATTTAATTAACAATTGATGAATCACGACTCTGGTGCAGACTGTAGTCTGGTTTCCAATTGGAGTGAGGATGGATACTGTTTGCTTACTCTTCATGGCTAAGTTGGTACTTGTTTATCTAACATGGTTCAAAACCCGTTTGTGTTTTTTTATCGTCAATGTTGTTTCCTTTGTTAAGAATATAATTATATATTTCGTGGCCTGGTTTTGTATTTATCAAAGGGTTTTTTTTTAACGAAAGGATGTTTCTTCCAGAACCCCCCGCTTGCAATTCCCCCCTCCCTTGTTCCTCTGGTGTGAAATTAGGGGAGTTTTTATGACCTTTATTGCCCTCTAGTCTTTTTGAGGCGAGGAATGTGCATCTGTGGAAGTGTGGGGGCGTGTCCGTTCTCACGTTGCCGCGTGTCTATTAAAAAAAACGATATTATATGTTGGCAGAATAATTCTTAAAAAAATAATATAACAAAAAATAAAAAGGGGGTATATACACAACATGGCCTTAAATAGACAGAGGGGGGCGGAGGCAGAGAGAGGGAGGGGTTAGAGAAAAAATGTACATGTCCATGAGTACGAAGAGACGCATAGTAAAGTAACGCAGGCTTGAACATTAGGAGAGAGGGAGAAAGAACACACTAAATTAAATAACCTAGCAAAATATCGAAATGTTATGTAATACAACACAGAGAGCTGGTCAACACACAATTAACGCATAGCCTGGTCGATTACGTATTTGTAAATTTTTTCTCTAACCCCTCCCTCTCTCTGCCTCCGCCCCCCTCTGTCTATTTAAGGCCACCCCACAGAGACGATCCCCCTCTCTGTACCTGTGTTACTCTCTCTATGTATCTTGGTGATATCTGTCTGCTTATATGTCTGTCTATAGTTTTCTGGTTAGATTTTTTGTTGCTATTTCATTTATTTCTTCCTATCATCTCTGCGGGAATAAAGTAGCGAAAAGCAGTAGACGAGAGGAGTTGAGCAGCAAACTGATCTTAAAAGCCACACGAGGGTGAGGGTGGCATGCTGCACAATCGTGATCAGAAGCACGCGTTGTTTGTCCGCAATTAATGCGGTTAAGAGGGGTCCAGTGTGTGGGAAAGCGTGGATAATGGGGTTTGCCAACTGCACCCACTGCTGGAGTCTATAAACTGAGTTGCAGCTGTGGTGACTGTTACATTGGGGAAACGAAACGTCATGTCTCTGATCGTGTCCGCGAGCACAAGTCAGATTTGAAACACGGCAAAAATGAGTCGTCCGCCGTTGCCGATCATTGCTACAACTCGGTGGGCTCTCATGAGATTGTTTTCTCCGAGACTAAGGTGCTCTGCAAGCCTTCTGGCTACCATCAAAGGTTTGTACACGAAGCCATTCAGATATACAAACACAGACATAATTTCAACCGTAATCATTGGAAAGATGTTATCAACCATGCAAAAAAGATTGAATTACACACTTTCGGACCATCTTATCTGACAAGCACTATTTTACTTCACCGAGTGTTAACATCCCTAACATTTAACAGTACTCTTTATTGTCAGCCAACACTGGTATAAACATGGGCATTTCCGCTCCTTTTCTATTATGTACATCCACAGTTACTTGTGCAACACGTCCCTGACCACGAGTCCATTCATCCCACAGTGACTTGCGCACAAACAGCATAACAAAGAGCGGCTTAATCGTATCTAATTCATTTACCCACCCAGCAGTATAACAAAAGCAGTAATTGACCACTTCACAACTCCTCCTCCCCCGCTGCCCTTCCTGGCTCCTCCCCCCTTAACCACTATATAAGGTACAGATATTTTGCTGTGACGGTTTCACCTGAAGACGGAAGCTTGTGTTGCCTCCGAAACGTCGTGATTTTTATTGTTTTATTTTTATTAATTTTAATTTCATTTTTTACCTACGTGACTTTACCGAAAGAACTAAGAGTATGCACCCACTGCATCAGTGAGAATAAGCGTTCCACTGCACTGCTGACCCGCCCCTGCTGGACACCCACGAATAAAAGATCTTCATAGCTCAACGGATTCTTCCAGGAAAAAACAAAGATTCCGATTCTGCATTTCCACGTCACTCACGCAACCAGGTGGTCGTCGTGGCAAAGTGAGGGTGTTCAACATGGCCGGTTTCTCCTCGCGTGTGACGACAGAGGTGGTACGAATCTTGACTTAAAGCTTTCGTGACTGCAGGAATTCATATTCCCTGGGTCTTTCGGTAAAGTCCCGTAGATAGGTTCAAAGAAAATAACAAAAAACTACGATTTTTCGAACGCTTGTATTGCGATCGAAATGTCAAATTATTTTCTTATTTTCTTTGAAGCTATCTACGTGACTTTACCGAAAGACCCAGAAAATAAGAGGTGGTACGCTTTGCAGAGACAACTGGCTCCACAAACGCGGTTCACGTTTATTTGTCGCCTTTATTTTTCAAACGGGTGAACGACCAATGAAGAAAAACGCATTTTCAAAGGACAACTGGGATACAATCTCAAATGCAAGAGTAACAATTGTACAATAAGTGTAAAGCACTGATTCATCGTGAAATTATTAATAGATATAAACTTCAAATTTAAATTATAAGCAAATATTTCGAGGCAAATACATGTTATAAAAAAGTATGTTAAAAAATAAGCAAAAGCATTTGCTCTCTGAATTTGTAAAAAAATTAATCCATCTTCTTGGTTCTTTCGGTAAAGTCACGTAGAAGGGAAATAATAAAATAATAAAAAGTAAACATAATAAAATAATTCTCACGACGTTTCGGCTACAACGCAAGCAGCCGTCCTCAGGTGAAGAATGAAACACCACCAAGCTTGGAGCGTATATTTAAGCTGGGTTGAAGGGGGAAGGAGAGCGCCTTGACAAAATAATTTCCATATCAAGAGGAATTTAGCATATTTATGGGAAATGCGTAGGAGGTGGGCGGAGGGTTTCAAAGTCATATTATGCCCGTGCATTATGCAGGATTAGCAGCATCAAAGGGAGGGGATAGGGGGTAGCATTAACAAAGGGAAGGAATGTTAATAGTATGTAGCTGCAGTTACTAAACCACCACGTAAAAAACTAAAGTATAAACTACATAGTATCATCATTATACTAAATATACTCTCCAATAAGCTGAGCTACTAACAGTAAGTAATACATTACAATTCTATGTCGCAAAAAATATAATATGCTTCCAGCTAAACTGTTTTCCTTTACATCACACGGGTCTACCCCGTACTATATACTACCATAGACAAACCCAACATTAAATTATATACTGTATTACTATACACAATCTATACCTTCGACTATAATATTACCCTAAGTATTATTCTACCCACCCTACTGTATACCACACTGCTGTATATTCACTATACAATTACGATACTGTATATTACCTTATACATTGTATTAAACATTACAATCTTCTTGGTTCTTTCGGTAAAGTCACGTAGAAGGGAAGTAATAAAATAATAAAAATAAAACATAATAAAATAAAATAATTCTCACGACGTTTCGGCTACAACGCAAGCAGCCGTCTTCAGGTGAAGAATGAGACACTACCAAGCTAGGAGCTTATATATAAGCTGGGTTGGAGGTGGAAGAGCGCCTTAACAGAAAGAATGTGCATATGAAGAGGAATTTAGCATATTCATGGGAAATGCGTAGGAGGTGGGCGGGGGGGGGTTTCAAAGTCATATTATGCCCATGCATTTTGCAGGATCAGCAGCACCAAGGGGGGTGCAGGGAGTAGCATTAACAAAGGAAAGGAATGTTAATGATATGTAGCTGCAGTTACTAAACAACCACGTAGAAAACTAAAGTATAAACTACATAAAAAACAAAAGTATAAACTGCATAGCACCATCAGTATACTTACTATACTCTACAATAAGCTGAGTTACTAACAGCAAGTAATACATTACAATTCTACGTCGTAAAAATTATATAATATGCTTCCATCTAAACTTTATTCTCTTACATCACACGAGCATATACCGTACTATATACTGCCATAGATAAACCCAACATTAAATTATATACTGTATTGCTATAAACCACCTTATACATTTTAATATAACACTATGTATTATTCTACCCACCCTAATGTGTATCGAAATGGTTTATTACGTCCTTCCAATGATTGCTAAGCCAGAATCCATCTTCTCGGTTAAAATTGTCTCTGTGTTTGTATATGTGGATCGCCTCATGAACGAATCTCTCATGATAGCCAGATGGCTTGCAGAGAACCTCTGTCTTGGAGAAGTCAATGTCATGTGAGCCCACTGAGTTGTAACAGTGATCTGCCACGGCTGAGGTGTTTGTCCTACCGTGTTTCAGGTCAGCTTTATGTTCACGGATGCGGTCCGAGACATGTCGTTTGGTTTCCCCAATGTAACTGCTACCACAGAGGCAACTTAGTTTGTAGACGCCAGGGTACTGTATGTCTGGAACCACATCTTTTACAGACGGTACCAGATCACGGATTTTATGCACTGTGTTGAATCGGACCTGGATCTTGTGTTTAATCAGGATTTTGGAGATCTTTTTTGTGACCCCAGCAATGTAGGGTAAGGTGATGGTCTTGAAAGGCTCCTCACCAGGATCCTTCTTGATGGTTGGAGTGATGTCTTTGCGGATTGTGTAGTCGGAGTAACCATTAGCCTTAAGAGCTTGGCGTACGTGTTTGAGTTCACTGGAAATGTGTTCATGGTCGGAGATGCATTGGGCTCTATGATATAGAGTCTTGATGAGGGAATTCTTCTGGGATGGATGGTGGTGGGAATCCGGTTTTAGGTAAGCATCCGTATGGGTGGCTTTCCTGTAGAAAGAGTGGCTCATTGAACCATCAGGTCTCCTTTTGATTAGGACATCCAAAAAGGGTAGCTTGCCATCTTTTTCGACTTCCATGGTGAATCTGATGGCTGGGTGTATGGAATTGATGTGGTCGAGAAATTGGTCTAGAGCAGGCCGGCCATGTGGCCAGATGACAAAAGTGTCGTCTACGTACCTCTTCCATAAGGTCGGGCGTAGAGTGGCAGTCTGGATGGCGTCCGTCTCAAATTTCTCCATGAAGATGTTGGCTACAACCGGAGATAGGGGGGAGCCCATTGGGGTGCCCTCAATTTGCTTGTAGAAAAAAAAGATGGCAAGCTACCCTTTTTGGATGTCCTAATCAAAAGGAGACCTGATGGTTCAATGAGCTACTCTGTCTACAGGAAAGCCACCCATACGGATGCTTACCTAAAACCGGATTCCCACCACCATCCATCCCAGAAGAATTCCCTCATCAAGACTCTATATCATAGAGCCCAATGCATCTCCGACCATGAACACATTTCCAGTGAACTCAAACACGTACGCCAAGCTCTTAAGGCTAATGGTTACTCCGACTACACAATCCGCAAAGCCATCACTCCAACCATCAAGAAGGATCCTGTTGAGGAGCCTTTCAAGACCATCACCTTACCCTACATTGCTGGGGTCACAAAAAAGATCTCCAAAATCCTGATTAAACACAAGATCCAGGTCCGATTCAACACAGTACATAATAATCCGTGATCTGGTACCGTCTGTAAAAGATGTGGTTCCAGACATACAGTACCCTGGTGTCTACAAACTAAGTTGCCTCTGTGGTAGCCGTTACATTGGGGAAACCAAACGACATGTCTCGGACCGCATCCGTGAACATAAAGCTGACCTGAAACACGGTAGGACAAACACCTCAGCCGTGGCAGATCACTGTTACAACTCAGTGGGCTCACATGACATTGACTTCTCCAAGACAGAGGTTCTCTGCAAGCGATCTGGCTATCATGAGAGATTCGTTCATGAGGCGATCCACATATACAAACACAGAGACAATTTTAACCGAGAAGATGGATTCTGGCTTAGCAATCATTGGAAGGACGTAATAAACCATTTCGATACACATTAGGGTGGGTAGAATAATACATAGTGTTATGTTGAAATGTATAAGGTATAGGGTGGTTTATAGTAATACAGTATATAATTTAATGTTGGGTTTATCTATGGCAGTATATAGTACGGTATATGCTCGAGTGATGTAAGAGAATATAGTTTAGATGGAAGCATATTATATAATTTTTACGACATAGAATTGTAATGTATTACTTGCTGTTAGTAACTCCGATTATTGTAGAGTATAGTAAGTATACTGATGGTGCTATGCAGTTTATACTTTAGTTTTTTATGTAGTTTATACTTTAGTTTTCTACGTGGTTGTTTAGTAACTGCAGCTACATATCATTAACATTCCTTTCCTTTGTTAATGCTACTCCCTGCACCCCCCCCTTGGTGCTGCTGATCCTGCATAATGCATGGGCATAATATGACTTTGAAACCCCCCCGCCCACCTCCTAAGCATTTCCCATGAATATGCTAAATTCCTCTTCATATGCACATTCTTTCTGTTAAGGCGCTCTTCCACCTCCAACCCAGCTTATATATAAGCTCCTAGCTTGGTAGTGTCTCATTCTTCACCTGAAGACGGCTGCTTGCGTTGTAGCCGAAACGTCGTGAGAATTATTTTATTTTATTATGTTTTATTTTTATTATTTTATTACTTCCCTTCTACGTGACTTTACCGAAAGCACCAAGAAGATGAATCCCTGCAGTCACGAAAGCTTTAAATCGAAACATTACAATTTTATACTATTTATACAATCTGCTATACACTATACCATTGACCGTCGCGTGAAAGATACTAAGAGGAAGCAACGAAATATGTCCAGTTTATCTCTCGCCTCTACAATGACTAATGAACAAAAAGCATTGGGCTAAGTTTGCCTTGAAAGTCTTTATAAAACATGACCACCGAGCCTATCAAATTGTATAATTTTGAAAGTCTTGAAAGTGAGCCCTTGTACCTTGAGATGAAAATGTGTATGCCAAGCCTTTAAATAAATAAAATACACTTTTGGTCTCAAGGCTTTTACCTGGTCTTCAACAAAGGTCTTGTATTGAACAAACAAGACTGTTTTCCTCGTACATAAACTATACTGAATACGCAATAGCAATTACTTTTTTAAGAAAAGTGTATTGTTAGACATCACATCCACAACGACACACACATCCCACGTATTTTTGTAGCATTTGTTACATTGGTAAGAACTCTGAGCTTATTTTTACATCTGAATGTTTCAATGTTTTAAATTGTGTTTTTATCAGAACAAATTATAATTTTACTTGTATCTAAAATATTAGTAGTACTTCATAGTTGAGAGCAATAATCCCAGAATAAGCCATACTTATCAGCACATGGACATTCCTTAGAACTCCTTCTCTCTCACTAAGCATCAGGATTCCTTTCATCGGCGATTACTGGAAAGGTGTATGGTTGACTCATTTCTGAAAAGAGAATATCGTACATTTTTGGTAAAGCATTTGCAGTTGGAACATTAAAACGTAACAAAAATCGACTGTTTAATTGCATACATTTTACCAGATTCGGAATCGTTGGTAGACCAACAATAGTCTGATGTGTTGCGCCCGAAACGTCGTGATTTATTTTATTTTATACCTACGTGACTTTACCGAAAGAACCAAAGAGTATGGATTCCTGCAGTCACGAAAGCTTCAAATCACAATAGTCTGATTTTAAAAGAGATCAATATGTTTGATATCATGCATGGCTCATGAAGAGAATTGAAGTAAGTCTGGAATAGAGTTCAAACTTTAAAACTTGGCTCAAATGTCAAAGTAGGTATCTCCCATCTAGAACATGTTGGAGATACTGAACATCTAGAAAACATATTTGACATATTGTTTAATTAATGCTTGCTATTATGCACCTAAAGACTGTATCAAGCAACACTGTCGCGGAACATTTTTTCCAGTTAAAATTCAGCTTGAGTGGAGGCCAAGGCCAATTTTTAGATAACAAATGCCAGTGTTTTATAAGTCAACGATTGGGAATCAAAATGCAGTGCACAAACCACTGTCACACACTTGAGACTGATACTCCTGCCCACCCACAATGTATCACGCTGCCCCCCCCCCGCACCTCCATTAGCACGAATGGCTACGTATGGTGCGAAAGAAGTTCAACATACACACATACATACAGTGAGGGAAAAAAGTATTTGATCCCCTTCTGATTTTGTACGTTTGCCCACTGACAAAGAAATGATCAGTCTATAATTTTAATGGTAGGTTTATTTGAACAGTGAGAGACAGAATAACAACAACAAAATCCAGAAAAACGCACGTCAAAAATGTTATAAATTGATTTGCATTTTAATGAGGGAAATACGTATTTGATCCCTCTGCAAAACATGACTTAGTACTTGGTGGCAAAACCCTTGTTGGCAATCACAGAGGTCAGACGTTTCTTGTAGTTGGCCACCAGGTTTGCACACATCTCAGGAGGGATTTTGTCCCACTCCTCTTTGCAGATCTTCTCCAAGTCATTAAGGTTTCGAGGCTGACGTTTGGCAACTCTAACCTTCAGCTCCGTTCACAGATTTTCTATGGGATTAAGGTCTGGAGACTGGCTAGGCCACTCTAGGACCTTAATGTGCTTCTTCTTGAGCCACTCCTTTGTTGCCTTGGCCGTGTGTTTTGGGTCATTGCCATGCTGGAATACCCATCCACAACCATTTTCAATGCCCTGGCTGAGAGAAGGAGGTTCTCACCCAAGATTTGACGGCACATGGCCCCGTCCATCGTCCCTTTGATGCGGTGAAGTTGTCCTGTCCCTCTAGCAGAAAAACACCCCCAAAGCATAATGTTTCCACCTCCATGTTTGACGGTGGGGATGGTGTTCTTGGGGTCATAGGCAGCATTCCTCCTCCTCCAAACACGGCGAGTTGAGTTGATGCCAAAGAGCTCCATTTTGGTCTCATCTGACCACAACACTTTCACCCAGTTGTCCTCTGAATCATTCAGATGTTCATTGGCAAACTTCAGACGGGCATGTATATGTGCTTTCTTGAGCAGGGGGACCTAGCGGGCGCTGCAGGATTTCAGTCCTTCACGGCGTAGTGTGTTACCAACTGTTTTCTTGGTGACTATGGTCCCAGCTGCCTTGAGATCATTGACAAGATCCTCCCGTGTAGTTCTGGGCTGATTCCTCACCGTTCTCATGATCATTGCAACTCCACGAGGTGAGATCTTGCATGGAGCCCCAGGCCGAGGGAGATTGACAGTTCTTTTGTGTTTCTTCCATTTGCGAATAATCGCACCAACTGCTGTCACCTTCTCACCAAGCTGCTTGGCGATGGTCTTGTAGCCCATTCCAGGATTTTGTAGGTCTACAATCTTGTCCCTGACATCCTTGGAGAGCTCTTTGGTCTTGGCCATGGTGGGGAGTTTGGAATCTGATTGATTGATTGCTTCTGTGAACAGGTGTCTTTTATACAGGTGTAGGACTTGAAATATGACGCGCCACGCGTTGTTGTTCTGTTGCTATGCAAGCGAGCAGTGTACAGTGGGGGGTATCTGAGGACGGGGTTGTTGTTGTCGGGCGTGAGGGAGACATCGTTAAGATGGGCGACAGGTGTTAGGGGTAACCGAGGACGCAGGCCGGTGATTGGTTAGGAGGGTGAGTAGTTAATGACCGGCGCCGCTCTGGCGGGAATAACAAGGTCACGTGAGGCTGGGGGCCTGGGGGCGAGTGGCGAAGCGGGGGGTGAGATAATTGATTGGGACTGATTGGTGTGGGGATAAAAGGATAGCGTAACGGAGAGACGGGAGTCTTGGTTGGGATTGGAGCTGGAACGGTTGGTGCCAGGGAGAGAGATGGAGCAGGAGTGAGTAGTGAAGATACGATAAGGGTAGCAGTGGATAGAGATAGGATAGAGTACGGTAACAGTGGATAGAGATAGGACAGAGTACGGTAGCAGTGGATAGAGAGAACGTAGAGAGATAGGACAGAGTACGGTAGCAGTGGAGAGAAAGAACGCAGAGTGCGGCAGCAGTGGTAGCAGTGCATCGGAGGAATACAGAGTAGGGTAGCAGCGGAATAACGGACCTTGGGAGAGCAGGAGAGCGAACGGAAAGACATAGAGTGTCATTGATGGCGGATAGTGTAACGGAGCGAACGGGGAAACACGGAGCGGTGATGAGGAGAAGGTGTGAACTCTAAAGTGCGAATAAACGGAACGAGAAAGACAACCGGAGTACGAGTCCTACACAGGTAACAAAGTGAGATTAGGAGCACTCCCTTTAAGAGTGTGCTCCTAATCTCAGCTCGTTACCTGTATAAAAGACACATGGGAGCCAGAAATCTTTCTGATTGAGAGGGGGTCAAATACTTATTTCCCTCATTAAAATGCAAATCAATTTATAACATTTTTGACATGCGTTTCTCTGGATTTTTGTGTTGTTATTCTGTCTCTCACTGTTCAAATAAACCTACCATTAAAATTATAGACTGATTATTTCTTTGTCAGTGGGCAAACTTACAAAATCAGCAGGGGATCAAATACTTTTTTCCCTCACTGTACACTCATAAATACATACCAAGCATGTCTCCTTTCAGCAGCTCCCACTCAATCTTCACCAGGTGATTGTAGCGCGCCACCCTCTCGCCACGGAGAACACCTCCAAGGATCAAGAAAGAGGCCCCCATGCCAAGGGCCTTCGTGCAACAAACGCCGACGCGCATCAAACGTCACTCGGTACCTCCAACTCAGGTAATCATTCTCCAGCTCCCACTTGACCACTCTCTATTAGGCTCAGCTAAGAGAGAGTGGGTCAAGCAGCTTCTGGCTGGCCATCGAACAAAGACGGTCACCGCGTCGCGCACGTTCAGATGCGCTTCTGCGGCCGTCTGGAACGCTCTTCCTTCCGATATGAGGAAGCCACTGGAGCTATGCACTTTTAAAGCTAGATTGAAAAGTAATTTCTTGAGAACTGCTTTTTGTGTTTAGTTTGTAATCTTTTCCCCGCAACTCCGGTTCGCACGGGTAGCTACATATGGTGTGAAAGAAGTTCAATATACATACATACATTACTGCTGATCCCACTGTGCCTGATTTTTAAAAAAACGTAATAAGCAATGCATACGATTGCTATCAGGAAAGGGTCATGGAGGATTCAGGCCAAGTTGAAAAGTACAACAACAAAACATTGAAGATGTGATTAATTGCAACATCAGCTGGCAGAAGTGGAAAATTCCAACAAATGCACACAGTGAGGGAATATTCTCTCCATCAAATTAATTTTCAAAGGGAAAACAATGTTGAGTGCTACAGAAAGAGTAACCCTGATGTTGGAAAAAGAAAAAAAATCATCGCATTACATACGTGGAATAGACCACAGCATTGACAAGAGTTACATTTTTTAAGAAATGCACCTCTCGTAACGCAGGGAGTAGTGATAAAACCCTCTGTCTGTAGTAAGGACCCGATGTAAAACACACAAACACTGAACCAATTTTATGTCCTTGGAATCCTTGTTTCTGTTAACATTCCTCCACAATCTTACCATGTCCACCAAACTACCATCTGGTGTATCTCCAGAACACGCTCCAAAAGCAACACACAACCCTTTGCCTAATACACACACACACACAACAAAATGACATCGTTAGGTTGGATACATGAGTAAATGTTGCCAGTGGGCACCTATGAAGGCCAAAAGGGCCCAGAACAGGGTGGTCAAGTACCATGCTCAGATAATAATATTAATTTACACTTATTAAGTGTCTTTCACAAAGTCTCCAGGTGCTGTGCATGAAAAGGACAAAGGTAATAAAGAGAGAACCCTGTGGGAAAATAAGAGCCAGAAAGGACCAAAGCTTATGCGATGAAAGTTGTTTTAAAATTTTGTTTTTCGTCGAAACTTAGTGGTATTTACACTGTCGGAGCCTCATCTCCCCTATTAGGGAGACCCACAACTGGGGGGCCACCAGGAAGGAGTTCCAAAACTGGGGGGCCACCACAGTAAGTGCCCGATCACTCCAAGAGCACAGCAGAGATGGAGGTATATGTAGAAGGGCACCACAAGTAGATCTTAAAGATCTTGAAGGGGCACAAGACTGAATTAGCTGCTGAATATAAAGTGGAGACAGTCCTTGTAAGGCCTCACATGGTTCTGTTATCCTTGTGTGGGTTTCGATGTCAAAACCGTTTCGGGACCTTTGACGCCTGCCATGCGGATGCGAAGTGCTATATTAGTTACAATTGATGATAATGAGTTTAACATGGATCACCAGTGATAAAGAAAGTGAGCAAAAAACGATGCCTTCTTACCTTGCAAGTATCTCGAAGCCTGCAGCAAGTCAGAGACGGTCACTTGGTTGGTGTGTTTGATAATCACACCGGTAGCCTTCAGTGTTCCTGTTATGTGTTCCAAATTGTCCAGTTCAGCCAGGCGACAGGAATTTTCATTGAAAATGAAACATTTTCCACCAACGGCTGAGCTGAGCCTACGCCACTGCTCATGGTCCTGGGAAAAGATTCCCACAGGCAAATTGGTAAAAAGGTTTACATTTAGAATGGAAAAAAATTACTTGAAAAAAATTAACATTAGTAAATTTGTGACTTGTACTTGAGACAAACCATGAACGTTTCCACAGAGCTACCACCACACCTACCGTTACTCAAGCACATTCACCGAGAAAGCGATTTAACCGCTGACTGCATCATCATCAGCCTCCATGTCCAGGTACTGCCTCGTTGGTTGGTAACATCTCTCCAAGCCTTCATAGCGTCCCATGTTCTGTCTTACTGAGCATCTCTGCATCTATACCAATACACCTTTCAGCATGACATTTTCGTGCCAGCATGCTGCAGTGTTGCTCCCTCCTCTCGCTTGCATATTTACCCTTGCATAATTTTGAACTGATAATAAAAAGCCACATACCAACATGTGCAAACGAGACAGTATTCGCAAGAGTATGGGGGATGGCGACAAGGTGGGTTGGCCTTCATCATCGCCCAGTGGATAGATCACGGCTGAGGACGACAACCGTATGAGAACAGCGTTGAGTTCACACCGCTTACTGCTCACAAACGGTACCTCAGGGCACAGGGGGTCGATGAGCGCTACGACAGCTGGGTGCTGGTCCAGCAGCTGTGCGTACAGCTCCACCATGTCGGTAGTGGCTTTGAATGACCCACTGGCAACCTCATAGCGGCTCTTCTCCTGTGTAACACGACAAACACACGCGGCCATGTGCAAACAAGATCAAGACATCATCACGGCCAAAGCTGTCGATGCCACCACACTACACCAGGGCTTTCAACCCTCCGCTAGACCCTGTGGCTGCTGCACAGTAGGCATGCAGCAGACCTCAAAGATCTGCCCTGACAATCTCCCACCATCTGGCCTTAGGTATACTATTCTCCTTGGTCACCGGACTCATGGAGACCGCGCCAATGCTTGTTTTCAGTAACCGGCCTTACCCCCTCCTGCACATGTACTCCTTAGCAGAACCTATTTTTTTCTGAATCTATCTGGTTCATATCTACCAACATCTTGACCACATGGAGGAGCCATTTCATCTTTGCCAGCAAAAGGCAGATGTGTGAGCTGTGGGAGAAATATTTGTCTTTATGCAATTATGTAGACCAAGAAAGTTAAATTATTAAAGTGAATTATCTTTTTTAAAGTTTGTATCCAGAACACATCAGGGGCTGATTCAAACCATGTAGTCAGGGCCTAATTCAACTGGGTCTACCTGGATCTGCTCACCACATCCAGTATACCTCCTGCTGTGGTTGTGGCTACTCATCACATGCCTATGCCAGTCTACAGTGACCTGCAAAATAATAAGTGAAACATGAATCTTTGCCTGCAGAAATCAGCGGGTGAAGATCCAGACAAGCTACGCTTTGAGATTGCTGCGCTGTGCGCTGTGTGGCACTCACATAGTCCATGACTTCGTGAGCGGCACAGTTGAGGGCCAAGTGGAAGTCGACGCCTGCTGTGAGACCCAGGCTCCTTGCCACCTCCTCAACGATCTCCAGAGGCCTCTCCAGTTTGTCGCATCCAATCAGCGGGGCCCCCACAGCACCGACCACGTGCACCGTCTCATAGGGAACACAATCCCCCACACCTCCGATTAACACGGTTGGCTACGTACGGTGCGAAAGAAGTTCAAAAGCCATACATACAAACCAAGTTCATCCACCACCATTTCTTACAAGTGATGTGTAGACCGACCATGAGTGAGGATGTCTTAACAATAGTTGTATATAATACTCGTTGCATTGTACTGTACAGATGGGCAAACAGAAATACAACGCAAAGTTACGTGAAGTTACTATGGCAGAACAGGGAACAGGATATGTTTGGAACATTGATTTAGAGTGTTTTTTCTTCGGCTTTTGATTATAGCTCTAGTTTGGAGTTCCCTTGAGTTAGAATGTTTTAGGCTTATTTTCCAAAATATTATCTCTCATCTATGCAAGACTAAAGTCTTGAAAGTAACTAATTAGTAAACAGCTGCATTCCGTAATAGGCTGGTTTTTGTTCATTATTGTTGTAACCATTCCAGCTATTGAGAACTGAATTTATAGTATTCAACTTACCCCTGTTTTGGGAACCACTTCTGCGTGTTTCATGATCTGATGCTGGATTTCAGAAATAATTTTGAGACCCTGAGAAGGCAAACATCAACTTAGTTATGGATGGGCACTGTGCACCAATAAACAAACCCAAGTCAATATTTTAGCTTGATGACATCTTAAGAAAGGTCAATATATACAGAATATTGGCAGTATTCTCTTTATACCAACACCTTACCTCCGATTAGAATGCTTGGCTACGTACGGTGCATAAGAAGTTCAACATACATAAATACAAACAAGAGGGCACACAATTTTACAATGAAAGGCAGCATATAAATATCCATAAAGAAAAACAAATCCATGTAATACGCATATCGAGCTATGACTAATGAATCAGAAACAACGGCAATGACAAACGGTGCAGAGAATGGAGAGGTGCAAACTCAGAATTACACTGCGAGAAAGAAAGAGTAAACACGTGATTTAGAGAGCACACACAGGTTAGAGACATCGGTTTGACTACTCTTAGTTTTTTCGGTAAAGTCACGTAGGTAAAAAATGAAATAAAAATTAATAAAAATAAAACAATAAAAATCACGACGTTTCGGAGGCAACACAAGTCTCCGTCATCAGGTGGGACCGTCACAGCCAGATTTGCTGTACCAAGTGAGGCAGGGATTCCAAGATGCAAGTTCTTAAATACAAGTTAAGGGGGAGGAGAGGGGGGGGAGCTTATCAGAATGTTGTAGCCAATGAATGGAACGTATTGGGAGGGGGGGGGCTAAAAGAGAGCACGAGGTGTAAGTAGACGTAGACGTGTTTGTGCGCAAGCCCCTGTTGGTGCACATGATAACGTATTGGAAGGGGGGCGGGGCTAAAAGAGAGCACGAGGTGTAAGTAGACGTAGACGTGTTTGTGCGCAAGCCGCTGTTGGTGCACATGATAACGTATTGGAAGGGGGGCGGGGCTAAAAGAGAGCACGAGGTGTAACTGTACGTGGACCTGTTTGTGCACATGACGTTTCGTTTCCCCAATGTAACAATCACCATAGCTGCAACTCAGTTTATGGACTCCAGGGTAATGCAAGTCAGGGATGACATCCTTCACAGATGGAATTAGATCACGGATTTTATGTACTGTAATGTCTCTGATCGTGTCCGCGAGCACAAGTCATATTTGAAACACGGCAAAATTGAGTCTTCCGCCGTTGCCGATCATTGCTACAACGCGGTGGGCTCTCATGATATTGTTTTTTCCGAGACCAAGGTGCTCTGCAAACCCTCTGGCTACCATGAAAGGTTTGTACACGAAGCCATTCAGATATACAAACAAAGACATAATTTCAACCGTGATGATGGGTACAAACTTAGTAATCATTGAAAAGATGTTATTAACCATGCAAAAAAGATTTAACTACACATTTTTGGACCATCTTATCTGACAGGCACTATTTTACTTTACCGAGTGTTAACATCCCCAACGTTTAACAGTACTCTCCTTTTTCGTATTTGATTATCAGCCAACACTGGTAAAAACAACATGGGCATTTTCGTTCTCTTCTATCATGTGCACCAACAGGTACTTGTGCACCAACAGGTCCACGTACAGTTACACCTCGTGCTCTCTTTTAGCCCCGCCCCCCCCCCCTTCCATTACGTTATCATGTGCACCAACAGGGGCTTGCGCACAAACACGTCCACGTCTACGTCTACTTACACCTCGTGCTCTCTTTTAGCCCCCCCCCTCCCAATACGTTCCATTCATTGGCTACCACATTCTGATAAGCTCCCCCCCCTTCTCCTCCCCCTTAACTTGTATTTAAGAACTTGCATCTTGGAATCCCTGTCTCACTTGATACAGCAAATCTGGCTGTGACGGTCCCACCTGATGACGAAGACTTGTGTTGCCTCCGAAACGTCGTGATTTTTATTATTTTATTTTTATTAATTTTAATTTTATTTTTTACCTACGTGACTTTACCAAAAAAACTAAGAGTATGAATCCTTGCAGTCACGAAAGCTTCAAATCTAGAATCGGTTTGACTGTTAATTAACAAAGGGCTTGGGCAGGACAAGCCAGAAAATGGGGATGATAGCCAATGGTTGAGATTAATGATGGAGAGACTGCCAAGAGAGGGGAAAGCTCTCGGGAAGATGTTCACAGCGGAGATGGACATATGCAATCAACTCAATGGATTGTTTACATGGCGAGACGATAATAGACAGGGAGGACTTGGGGAGGCCTTCATCCAGTAGTGTGTAGTGTCTTGTAAAATCACTCAGTCGGACACGTTATTACAGGTCACCTGCTTACACTGTATTACTCTATTCTTGCACCAGTTGTAGGCACTCCTGTCTCTGTCTATACGGTCACTTTTGTTAACTAACTTCCCCTATCTACTTTACACCTCGCTAACCTGCCTGCGGCAGCTCTTCCTCTCAGCAGCTCCGCATCACAGCTCAGCACACAGTGCTTGCACACAGCTGCGCTCACACAGAGCTTGCACTCAGCAGCACTCACACAGAGGCTTGCACTCAGCAGCACTCACAGAGGCTTGCACACAGTAGCACTCACACAGAGGCTTGCACCCAGCAGCGCTCACACAGAGCTTGCACACAGCTTCACTCACTCTGCGCCGCTGCCCACGCCTACGTTCCCTCAGACCCATTCACTCGTCCGATCCGGGCGTGGGGGGATCAACCATCACCCGCCCGGCGACTCGTGAGGGTTGAGGTCCGTCCCTGGCTTGAGCGGCAGCGGCGAGATCTCTTCACCTTGGTCCCAGCAACCCGAACTCCCGCTCCGCTCTCACGCACCTCCTTATATCCCCCTCCCAATTGTCCAGCTCCTCCCTTGTGTCTCTTTAGGGCCAGACAGGCTGGCGCCTGTCAGGCCATCAATCACCCCTTATAGCACGTCTCCCTGGCAACACCTCCGGTGTCAGCGTGCAAACCCGGGCCGACCCCGTCTGCACCCAATTCTCCCCTTAATGAGGTGGAGGTTTGCTCGTGCAACCCACACATTGCACACGCGCACCTGCCTGCTATCGGTTGCCCCCGGCCAACAATGCGCACCGCCTATTTTACCACACTACAAGTGGATAGAGCAGGGCTCATGAAGATGATATCCGTTTCACAAATGTGTTAGTACCTGTGAAGCTGTGAGTCCTGGTCTTGGCAGAACCATCACTTCTTTCAGAAGATTTAGCTTTCCTGGTGAGGCTTTTCCACAGCACAGCACCGTTACCATAGTGACTGGAATTTTCAATGTTTGTTGTACCTATTAAACAAGACACAACATGTGCCTATGTCATCACTGCAGTTGTGTCCACCAGGTTTGAGTCACCAAAAGCCACATTCTATGTGCAGTAGCAGCAAGAGCAGCAGCCACGTTGAGAAGGCGTTGTGCTCGCGCACAGTGACTCTCCTGTGCAGCTGCTGTTGCACCAACCCTGCCAGAAACCACAGCTGCTGAAACGAGAGCTGCCGAAAACCAGGGGACGCGGGCCATGTGGAACACCCGTGAACATATTTTGTGAGCCTAAATCACTATGTTCGCCAATGTGAGTTGGAATAAATAAATACCCACCTGACAAAAGAACTCAACCACAAGCATGCACTGTGATACCACGATCACAATTCATGACAGTGTTCATAACAATAACAATCATAAATACTATGCCAGTTAACGCTCCACTAATACTGCATGTGCAGTACGCGACACCAACAATTACTACCATCACCATGTATAATACAATATCGTTAATATATAATTATATTGTGATCATTATTTAATTGACTTACACAATGATATTATTAGAATTATGTATGAGAGATTATCCAAATATTCCCTTCATTTGGCTATAATGGCGCCCAAAGAGCCATATTTTATGACAATCACACGGCATCCTCACTCACTCACACACAGCTACAAGAGCAATGAACTCCTACTCCCATAATCACTCTTATTGCAATTTTCGTCACAGCAATACCGCAATTACAGTTTACTTCCGATTGCAACCGTAAAATATTGCAGGAATGCAATTATATACAGATTCTGTGTTAATTGGTTGCTAATATTGTGCATGCTTACTTTTCAGTTATTTAAATCCGTTATTTTCAGTCGTTGCTTATGTGTTAGTCCTGAGAATAATGATATCTGTATTCATCTGGATGTTTAATTGCTAATTTGCAGGGTTCAACGATTGGGAATATTTGTTTGTCGGTGGGATGGACACAAATATATTTTGCAAGAAAAAGGTCAACTTTGGATTGCTTCAATTAAACTTTCAGCTTGCATGAATTGCACCATAAATGAGTAAACATGTCTTGGTTAAGTACGAAAACCTATACAATGTATTTAAACACATTGAAGGCGTCTTCACTTACCTCTGTGTGGGAGAGGGAAGCAATGTGCTTGTAAAGTGGGCAGCTTTTAAGTCGGGCTGCGGCCTTGGCGATGGCCATAGATGTTGCCCCGATGGCCACACTTCCGGGAAGTAGTGGGGCTCGCATCTCTTTGTGAAAGAGTGGCTTTTCCAGAGCAGCGCTCTTCTTGCCTGCGCATGGCGAGTGGACACGAAAGAGAGGCACTTGGCAGGAGAAAAGCAAGCTGCAATCGGCAACAAGGCACCAAGTACTCATCGTTAACGTGTAGATATTGCAGGAGGAAATATTTGTGACGTTATCTTAATTCTTACATCGAAATATGCCTCATATCCGGCATACCAGTTTCGGTCAAAACATTGAGATTCTTTTTAAAAACGTCTTTTCCTAAATTTTATTCCAGATGTGCTACTGGTGTCATGTCATACCCAATGTGTCCACGCATACCCTGTGTGTCTACGCGTACCCGGTGTGTCTACGCGTACCCTTGATGGGCTTTTTGTCACTGTTCACTGTCACAGCAGGTGGTTGCACCACGGGCTCCGAGAACTCTGTTCTTATCACTTCCTCCTGCTCCTGTTGTTGATGCACTTCAGACAGCTTCTCCTTTAGGAACTCCCTGCACCGTGCAGGAAATATGAGTCCATCAGCCCGTGCTCCTTCTAGAAAAACTTTTCATTTCAAATTGTGTTACTTATGTAATGCGGGCGTAAAGGGCTTGGCGGATGTGACGTCATGTGGGGGAGGAGTCAGGGTCACGTGAGAGGGAGATGGTATAGCGGTGAGACAGGAAGAGATCGGGGCAGTCGGGCGAGGGAAGAGTGGAGACCGCGTTGGGTGGTCGCCGTGCCCTCAGCCTGGTGGCTGAGGGGCTCGGTGACAGCGCCAGCCAGCGGGATAGAAGAGAGTTGGTTGGAGACTGGACGAGGGTGAGGCCACGGAGGGCGAAAGCTGGGAGCAGCGACAGCAGCCGGAGAGGCTGCGTGTGGGAGACAGCAGCGAGGCTGCTATGGGCTACAGCAGCCGGGGGCTGCAGAGCAAGAGGGCTACGGGAGCGACAGCAGCCGGAGGGGCTGCGTGTGGGGGAACAGCAGCAAGGCTGCTAAGGAGCTACGGGAGCGACGGAGACCAACAGCGGGGCTGTTGGCGGTGACGGGAGCGACAGCGAAGTCGGCACCGTGTGGAAGGAGCCAGATAAAGGACAGCCGTGTGGGAAACAGAAACGAACCCGAATAAAGGACACCAGACCAGATACTGTGGTCGAGTCCATTTATTACATTGGATTCAGAAGTGCAACGGCATGGCTAAACAACTGAGAAGAAAAATAATATTCCGTCTCCGGCATCGGCTTCATCTTCCTCCGACGATGGATGCAGCTGGAGTCGTGGAAAAGAGCCCTGCTGAAGTGAGCACGGGAACTGGAGTTGAAGATGTCGCCGGGGTGGCGGGCCCGTCAGCATCAACGGACGAGGATTCCCCATGTCAACAGATGGCGGACCAACTTGGAACTCTTAAGAACATGCTTGCACAGTGGTGTGAGCTCGGCACGCCAAGGGTGGCGTCGGAAGGAGAGGGTGGTGGTCCGCAGGAGTCCGTGTTGTCTTCGCTGTCGCCGCCATCGGCCACGTGGCACGAAGACGCCATCTTGGGCGCGGCTGGCGAAGAAAGGCGGGAAGCCGCCATCTTGTCTTCACCGCGGCGGGGAGACGCCGCCATTTTCAACATCGCGGCGGTGATGCAGCTTCGCGCTGCCATCGGGAGGTGCCTCGGGGAGAGCAGCCTGCTGTGAGCTGCTGCGCGAGGACGAGCTGCGAGGAGAGGACGACGATGCTGCAGCTGCTGGGGCGGGAGCTTCCCGTCCTGGCTCGGGTGCGTGACAACGGAGCAGTCAAGTCGCCGAACGAGTTCTGCGAGACGACTCAAGTTGCCGCCCTGCCGTCCTCTTCTTGCTGCAGCCCCGGGCGAGTCGTAACGATACGCACCCGGCCTTTACACACACCTCACCCATCTTTCGAGGGCCGGGGGGGGGCGATTTTGTTTTTTTCTCTCATGACTTGATTGTGCGGAGCGCGGTTCGGACTGTGTGTATGTGTGTGTAATAACGATGAACGCGCTATCTGCTTGTTGCTCGGTGTCAATTAAAGTGTGCGCGTGTGTTGAGAATGGACGGAGAGTCTGCTGTACTTGCTGAGTGTCAAATTGTGTGTGTGCGCTGCGGCGTGGAGTTGTTATCTTGATGGCGAAGTTAATTATTAACTCGGGAGCGTCGGGTATCTTGCGCTGTATTATCTCGTGGGTTACCTTGTGCGATGGGCTGGGCTTAATTGAAAAATATATATTTTTTTGGTGTATTGTGCTGCGAGGTGCTATGTGCGATGTGGTTGTTGCAAGAGAGAGAATATTTGTGTTGTTGCTGCAATGTTACGACTGCATTAATGGTGTGTTGGTTGCCTGCAGATCGGCTTGCTATTGTGCTTAAATGTGCGCGTGTGATCGCGATGTGCTGACTGCATGTGCTGTTTACACCGTTCTGTACGGTTATGGGGTGCGATGCATTGGTTGACTATTGGGGTTGGGATGTTATTAATTGTGCGTACCTGTTTGGGAATTGGTAACAAATTCGAGGGGGACCCTATTATTTGGTCGTATGGATGTTATGTATACGCGATTTTGTGTATATTATGGGTAATTGCGCTTTGTGGGAGAGAGAGCGCGCTTTGAGGGTGCGTGATGACGCCGTTGTGGGTGTCTCAAAGGTTAATGCTAATGGGACCGTAAATTGGCGCCAAGTGGCGTCGCGTATTCGGTTGATCGCATGCAGCCACGAGTTGCTTTGCGAGTTGGGTTGTGTAACCAATGTGGTTGGTAAAATATTGGTTAAAAATTCCCCGATATGACTGCTGCGCGCAGCGAGCTGGGGCTGTGCGTCTATCGTTGTTGGGATTGTTACAATAAGACGGGGGATGCATTTTGTGACCCCCAGCAAAGGGAAGCTGGGGTGCACGAATGGAGAAAACTGGCCACGTGTTCGCACGTTGGGCCGCCATTTTGCGCGCACGCGGGGTATGGCGACGATGCACTTTGCGGAAAGGGCCGCCATTTTGAACGCGCGGGAAAAACCTCGGTGGGCCAAATATTCCATCCGTTATGCCTGCCATTGTTGATTGGGTGATGCACGTGTTGTGGTCACATCAGCCTATAGCTAATGGCTGACCTAACAGCCCGGAGGCGAAACCCCCGTGGTATGTCTTAAAATAATGGGCCGTGTGCTCATATGGCTCGGGGAGTCATGGTTCAGTTGTGCGGTGGCAGACTGAACCTGGTGTGCCGGGGGCTCACGGAATTTGGGTTAGGGCATTGTTGTCTCTATAAGAGAACATTACCCCGTGGGGGGGGGGTCGTTGATATCTGGCCTTGCCGAGGGATTGATCTTCCCTTGGCTATAAAGCGTCAGACTATAAGAGGCTGGTGTGTGTCCTTCGCTGATGGGATAGTAAGGGAGGAGCATGGCCGAGTGCTGCTCATCCCCGAAATGGCACTAGCCGAGAGTATGGTAAATGGATGTTGCTGTGGGTTGACGACCGCGGTGAGGGTTACGGCGAGTTAAACGTTACCGCTGGGGAGCGTGGCTCTCTCCACGCGAGGGTGTGCGATTAGGGGTTTTGTTGGGTTGTTGAGAGTGACTGTGGGTACATGCTGTGTACGTCTGAGGTCTGTGTCAAGGGAGGACTGCTGGTGGGTAAGAGCAGAATTTTTTTTTTGTTGTTGTTGTCACGTGTAAATAATATTATTGTTAAAATGTAAATACTGGGGCATCGATCGCGGTTAAATTGGGTAATTATTGGGGGTTTTTTTTTTTTAAGCGGGCCGGATTTACATCATCTCCACTACCCTGAGGCCGGGTAGCTGTCGTGTACGACATGCGGATGTGCGTTGTTGTGCTGTGCCTCAGGGGATTGGATTCTCCTTCTCGTCACAGATTCTTCAGCTCCCGTCGCACTGGGTGTTACCTGGTGTGCTAGCTGGATGAGGACTTGAAGGAGCAATTGAGCGCCGTTCGTCATTCTGCTCTACCACTTGCTCTTTGATGTTGGACTTGAGCCGAGCGGATGGAACAACAACATGGACATGCTTTGAGGCACCACATTTCTGGGTTGTGCGCGTGTGCAATTTTTGCGTGTTGGTGGCCGTTGTGTTGTGCTTTGTGCTATTATTATTCTTGTTGTTCTGTTCCGGTTCCTGATCCTTCCCCTTTTGTTACTTGTTCTTGTTGTTATAAGGTCTATTGTGTCTGGGGGACTCCTGGTTGTGATGCCTTCGCCCGCATTATTTGGTTCTGTTTCAGCCGAGGATGGCTGGAATTTTCTCTACGGGGGAGGGTGGTGTAATGCGGGCGTAAAGGGCTTGGCGGATGTGACGTCATGTGGGGGAGGAGTCAGGGTCACGTGAGAGGGAGATGGTATAGCGGTGAGACAGGAAGAGATCGGGGCAGTCGGGCGATCGAAGAGTGGAGACCGCGTTGGGTGGTCGCCGTGCCCTCAGCCTGGTGGCTGAGGGGCTCGGTGACAGCGCCAGCCAGCGGGATGGAAGAGAGTTGGTTGGAGACTGGACGAGGGTGAGGCCACGGAGGGCGAAAGCTGGGAGCAGCGACAGCAGCCGGAGAGGCTGCGTGTGGGAGACAGCAGCGAGGCTGCTAGGGGCTACAGCAGCCGGGGGCTGCAGAGCAAGAGGGCTACGGGAGCGACAGCAGCCGGAGGGGCTGCGTGTGGGGGAACAGCAGCAAGGCTGCTAAGGAGCTACGGGAGCGACGGAGACCAACAGCGGGGCTGTTGGCGGTGACGGGAGCGACAGCGAAGTCGGCACCGTGTGGAAGGAGCCAGATAAAGGACAGCCGTGTGGGAAACAGAAACGAACCCGAATAAAGGACACCAGACCAGATACTGTGGTCGAGTCCATTTATTACACTTACATAAAATTAATACGTAGGTTTTCACAGCCAATATTATGATTCATCATTGTTAAATTGGGTTAGGCCACATGGTGTTCTTACCTCCGTCACGCGACAGCCAAACAAGTGAATTGTCTTTTGCACACGTGTAAGTTGAATATCAGTTCTCACAACCAAATTTAGCCATTAGATACGACGTCTCGTTTGAAACTGCATCAAGCATCGTTGGCACAATGGTTGCCTTATTATATCCAAAAATCTACTTTTCCGCTGTCAAAGTTGATGATGACAAGGTCAATTATTTCTATTGATAAGATGCTTTGTATAATTTTATTCATCTGTAAGATTGCCAAGGGAAAGATAACATTTGAGTAGAGTACAGGTATCCCTCGATTTACAAACGGGTTGCGTTCTTCAACAAACTTGCATGAAAGAAAAGTTTGTAAATTGGAACGGCTCTTCGCTTTAATTTAATACATTCCAACTGTACTCCTAACCTAAAAACATACACCTATATCAGTTTTAACAATGCAAAAATGATAACATAAATATTAAAACGATTGAATAAGAAATACTTTAAAACAAAAATAATGAACGTTTTCAGGGAACTCCCCAAAAGATCTACTGCATGTTTGAATGAGTGTGTCGGTGATGTGGAGCCATTACTGGTGCACTGCAGGGACACCGTGACGCTGTCGCGGATGACGACGCAGCCTCTCGGGTGCTTCTTGCTTGATCTCATGGCGCGTGGCGTGTGAAATTTCGTCAACTCGGAAATAAAATTTCATTAATCGAAAAGTGTCCATAATTTGTCAATTGCTTTCAAGCAACATATCGTAAATTGAATGTTCGTAAATTGAGGGATACCTGTGTAGTAGAGTTACCCACTCGATATTCACAAACTCGGAGAGCAAATCGTTAACAAGGTTTTCCCGCTCAAACTAACGGTCAGGGTCTCACAAGCTGTGAGAGCTGACCGTAAACAAGGTTTTCCCGCGCGACCAAACGGTCAGGGTCAGATAGGGTGAATTGGGATCGAAAAGCATATTGGGAACGACCAATCACAGGGTTCCACAAGGTGGCCGGGGATTGGACAACCCGGCCACGAGCAAGTATAAAGCCAGAGCGCTCAGAGCTCTCGGGGAGTGGAACCACACGAAGACCCAAGACAGCGGAAGAAGCTTAGGACCCTGGACCAAGCCCTCCAGCCCTTATCAGGGCTAGGGTTCAGTGTAACCAGTGGTCGGGAGACATATCCCTAGGTCCAGTCAGAGGACACTGAAAGAGCGGGATATTGAGTAGCCTGTAGGGTACGGGGGCTTGTACGTTCTGAGTGGAACGGGTGAGGGGACCGTATATCCCTCAGTGCATAGGGACCGTGTTAATAAAAGTGTGTGCTACAATAGACGTTGAAGAGTCCGTCTGTACAACACTACATTGGCGTCAGAAGATGGAAACAAGACGAACGAACCGCACGCGAAGTCCCGATGATGCAAGCTCCGACTCACCTGTGGGTGCCGCGGGCGGCGCTGAAGATGTTGGCGTGTTGCCAGCCGCCCCACCACCAGCTGTGCAGCCGATCGCCGCGAGCGACGGCACCCAGGCTGCTCACGCCCGCCTCGCCCAGCTGCTGCATGCTGCAGCAGCCATCCTGGAGCAACTTACCCTGGGGGCTGCGGGCGGGGAGGAACGGCCGACGGCGGGCGTCCCCGCCATCGCAAACCCGGAAGAGAATGTCCTTCCCGCCGACGGGTCACGTGGGGGCGGAAGCCAAGTGTATGCTGGGACCTCCGGGGGCCAATCACAACACACCGTGTCATCGCAGAGCGACGCTGCCTCTGCAGGACCCTCCAGCAACACCGCGTCATCACGGCTGCCACACCGTACAGTACATGTTGTTGACCAAGCCATCGCTGCGTTCAGGACCGAGTCCGAGCTTGACGAAGACGACGACACAGCTGCTCTACAGCAGCGACTGCCTGTCTTTCGCGAATTCTCGTCCACAGGGGGCGACTGGGCGGCATTTCAACGTCGCTTCCTCAGCCATCAGGAGATGGTGGGCTGGTCGGATGCACAAGCACTTCGTGCACTGCCAGCCACCTTGGGCGATGACTCTCTCGCTGCACTCATCTCCATTCCCAAGTGACAAAGGGCGACACTACAAGCAGCACTTCAGCGGCTGTCTGATGTCTACGGACCTCCTTCCGCCACACGCCACCAGTTCTACGAGAGACGGTGCAAGCCAAGGGAGTCGCCATTGGCGTTCCGCACCGCGCTACTCGCCATGGCAAGAGCGGCTTACCCCCGCATGGACGATGAGGCTATCGATGCACTCGTCCTTCAGAAGCTGCTGGAGATGGCGAGGGGGCTGCGCCTTGTCATCCAGGCCGTGGATGACGAGGACATGTGCTCACTGCGAGCTGCCCGGAGCATTCATGCTCACTTAATGCTGGACCAGGACGAGACCATCACCGCATCGGCTACGACATCGGTGCCTGCCAGCAGGGACAACGCTCGCTCTCCTGATCGAGTCTTCTCGACGTTCAGCGCGACGCCCCAGCGATCACCGGATCGCACCAGTCGCCGCAACGACTGGGAGCGGGGACGGCCCTTCCCCCGCGGCGACGCGACGTGTTTCAACTGTGGCCGCCGAGGCCACTTTTCTTCCGACTGCCGTGCACCTCGCCGCTGCTCCGCCGGATCCCGAGACCGGGACTACAGAGCTTCCAGAGCAGCGCAGCATAACCAGGCAAGTCGCGGCACCCCACACGCTCGGCCCTCATACACACCACAACACACCATTGACTCCGCTCGGAACACGGCGTATGACACGCGGCGTTTGGCCGACTCTTCGCGACCACTGCGACCCGGGCAGTGGTCAGAGCTGGCCCATAGAGTGGTTGCAGCAACGGCGGGTTCCTCGGTGGTTGTTGGTTCGATCGAGGGGGTGGAAGTGCGCGTGCTTGTCGATACTGGTGCATCGGCCACTATCATCTCCGAGTTAATTTACAACATACTGCCCGGCCGATGTCGTTCATTGGAAAAGGTTTCCATTCCGTTTTTCACCGCTAATGGAAGTTCCCTAGGGATTCTCGGGCAAATTCGGGCTCAAATTGCCATTGGCGATATTAAATTGGCCGGACCTGTTTTTGTGTCTTCTTCCCTTGCGGTGCCGTGCCTTCTGGGAACTGATTTTCTTGCCAAAATGCCCATTAAAATCCTTATCGATCAGGGATGTATTGAACTTCCCTCGGGCCGCCGGATGGCATTTTTACCCGCGGCCACGCATTCACGGACGGAAAATGCTTCCGTACAGGCTTTTGCGGCTTGCGCTGTACGCATTCCGCCAGGGGCACAAATGCTCGTACCCTTACGGTTAAAGAAACCGCTCGCTCCCACCGCCTCGGTAAATGGCATTTTATTGGGACCCTCCAACACAGCAGTTAACAGCCTTTCGTTGGTGGCCGCACAGACTCTTGTAGCGGGCGACAGGGAGCCATTTATACAAGTTTTGAATGTCGGTCTGTCAGACACCGTCATTCCACAGGGGACAGTGCTCGCTCATGCGACAGTGGCGCCCCTGGGGACCGGGGTTGTCGGACACGTAGCGAACAGTCAGCAGCCTCTCCCTCATAACGTTGACGAGGGATGGATTGACGCTCTCTGCGCGGATGCCGGCGATTTATCCGGGTCACAGCAGAGTAAATTGCGGGCTCTTTTGCGGGAATTTTCGGATGTGTTCAGCAAATCACAATTTGATATTGGCTGCACCAAGCTGCTGCGTCACCACATTGACACTGGTGACGCTGCCCCTATCCGCCAAAACCCGTTTCGGCTCAGCCCTGCGGAGAAACAGCATGTTAAATGGGCAGTTGACGACATGCTGGCGGCTGATATCATTTCTCCTTCCAACAGCCCCTGGAGTGCCCCGATAGTGCTGGTCAAAAAGCACGATGGCAGTCTTCGATTCTGTGTAGATTTTCGGCGCCTAAATAAAATTTCTGTGGCTGACGCATATCCTCTTCCACGTATGGATGAGTCATTGGATGCTCTGGCAGGAGCGCGTTATTTTTCCACTTTGGACCTTCTGTCAGGGTTTTGGCAACTCCCCCTCGACGAAGCATCAAAGCCAAAGACTGCTTTTCGGACACCACAGGGCCTTTTCGAGTTTAATAGATTGCCCATGGGGCTCCACTCGGCTCCAGCGACGTTTCAGAGGCTCATGGAGCTGGTCCTCGTTGGGCTCCAGTGGGACTCATGCCTTATCTATCTTGATGACGTTATCGTCTTTGGCCGCACGTTCAACGAACACATTGAACGGTTGCGCGCTGTTTTCGAAAAGATGCGAGCTGCGGACCTTAAATTCAAACCGCAGAAGTGCCACCTTCTGCGTGAGTCTGTGCGCTATCTAGGCCACATAGTCAGCCGCTCGGGTATTTCCACAGACCCTGAAAAGACTAAATGTGTCAGCCAATGGCCTACCCCCACCTCTGCTGGGGATGTTCGCAGTTTTATCGGGTTCGCGTCGTACTACCGACGTTTTGTGGCTGGTTTCGCTACAATCGCCAAGCCACTACACGCTCTTACAGCGAAAGGGCTGAAATTTCATTGGGGAGACGCGGAACAGGCCGCATTTGACTCCTTACGGAATGCTCTTGTAGCAGCACCGCCCCTGGCTTACCCCGATTTCGCAAAGCCATTTATTCTGGACACCGATGCCAGTAACACCGGGATCGGCGGGGTGCTGTCCCAAATCGTTGATGGCGTTGAGAGGGTGGTTGCCTATGGAAGCAGGGTTTTGTCCCCTGCAGAGCAACGTTATTGCGTAACCCGACGCGAGCTGCTGGCCATTGTTTACTTTATACAACAATACAGGCCATACCTGTACGGTCAACGGTTTACCGTGCGCTCCGATCACTCTGCGTTACAATACGCTTTGCGCATTGACCAACCGTCTGGCCAGCTCTCCCGATGGCTTGAAGTCCTCCAGGACTACAATTTTATGGTGATTTACCGTAAGGGTACACAGCACAGTAATGCGGACGCGCTATCTCGCCTCCCGTCAGAACAATGCGCCTGTTTCACGGGCTCTGGCCGGTGCAAACTGCAAATAGTACGCCCGGTTGCACCTCCTGAAACGGTTTCTGCTGCCCTTCCTTCCGATCCTGCGCCGGGTGTGGACCACCAAAATCCGCCAGCAAGTGACGACTTGCTGGGGATAACGTTGGATGAATGGGGTTGGCACCAAATGAACGACGCGTCATTGTTGCCTTTGCGTCGTCGCGCATGTGATTCGTCCTCACATTCAAGTAAATCGAACTCTTTTGCCATGCGCCGCGGTCTGCTCATGCATTGGGATGCTGATTCTTGCCAGTACAAAATTGTAGTGCCATCAGCTTTGCGGTGTTCGGCTGTGTGCGCAGCACACGAGCGATTGTCGCACCTGGGTGTGCACAAAACCATTGGCTTGCTAAAACTACAATTTTACTGGCCGGGCATGCTCCGCGACGTAACTGATATTTTAACGGGCTGCACCCAATGTGCGCAACGTAAACCTCCAGCGAAGCCGGCATGCCCACCGCTGCAGCCCATCACGGTATCCCGTGTGAACGAGCTGGTTGCTCTCGACATTTTGGGGCCTTTCCCTACGACGCCTCGTGGTAACAAGTACCTTCTGGTTGGGGTGGAGTATTTTACACGGTGGCCTATGGCCTGGGCACTCCCCAACCAGTCGGCAGCAGCCGTGGTGGACGCCTTTGTTCAAGGCTATGTGCTGGACAAGGGCGCTCCAGAACGGTTGCTGACCGACCAGGGAAGAAATTTTTCAAGTACCCTGCTGAGTGAGGTATGCCGCCTGTTGGGCACTAAGAAGGTGCGCACTTCGCCCTATCACCCCCAAACAGATGGCATGGTGGAGCGGTTGCATAGAACCCTCACCTCTATGCTATGCCATCAGGTTGACGAATCCCACGTAGACTGGGACCTGCAGATCCCAGGGGTCCTCGCTGCTTACCGCATGGCGCCACATGCAGCGACAGGGTTCTCCCCATTTTTCCTAATGTATGGCAGGGAGGCCATTCCCCCCGCTGATGTGCGGCTTGGGATAGAGCAGCTCCCACAGTCATCGAAGCTCACTGACCATTTGCGGTTCAACCTGCAAAAGCTGTCTGAGGCTCGTGATGCGGCGATTGAAAATTCTGCTTCTCGCCAGCGGGCAAATTCGAGGTTGCAGGCCCCTCGCACGTCCGTGCATCAGTGGGCTCCAGGTGATATGGCGTGGCTTCATTGCCCCCAGGTGCCGGTGTCCACATCGGCTAAACTCCTAAAACCATGGCGAGGTCCGGTTGAGGTGGTCCAGGTAATGCGCCCACAGTGTGTTAAGATACGTTGGGGACGACGGCGCTGGTTCGTGCACCCCTCTCGTCTGAAGCCATTTGTTACGCCGCGCGGCTCTGCGTCACACTCAAAACACGAGGGCCGAGCGTGTGATATGCCCGACGAGCTGGATGTCGCCCCGTTGGTACCTAATCCACAGCGCAGACGTCTCATTCCTCCCGCAGATGATGCGGGACTGAGGGAGCCGTGCGAGCCACGAGTCTCTGCACGAAGGCCCCGTGAGCCGCCCAACATGTTTGCCAGGATGCCTGACCCGTCTACAACAAGAGTCTCTGCAAAGAGACCTTCTGACCCACCCAACATGTTTACCAGGATGCCTGACCCGCCCAACATGTTTGCCAGGCTGCCCGACCCGTCTGCTCCAAGGGTCCACGCAGAGAGGCCTCCTGCCCCTGCTGACATTTTTGCCAGGATGCCTGGTCAGCCTGCAGCCCGGAAAGGGGCACCCATCCCCTCCGACGGGCCCGCGAAATACACACGGGCTAGATCGCGTCGCTTTTCTTGATTGCCCATCGTTTTTTTTGCGGCAGCTGAATGCTGCATGCGTTGTGCGTCGCGAATGTCGTTATTTGTGATTGGTTCTGACCATGTACATATGTTGCGTTGTTGATGGGGGGGGGGTATTTATAGTGGGTGTTCCTGTTCTTGTTGGATGTTCCTGTTCTTGTTGGTTGTGGCACACACACACTTTGATTCATTGGTGGGGATTTTCTGCTTGTAACAGCCGGGACGGCTGAGGCTTCCGAAGGGGAGGGTGATGTAGTAGAGTTACCCACTCGATATTCACAAACTCGGAGAGCAAATCGTTAACAAGGTTTTCCCGCTCAAACTAACGGTCAGGGTCTCACAAGCTGTGAGAGCTGACCGTAAACAAGGTTTTCCCGCGCGACCAAACGGTCAGGGTCAGATAGGGTGAATTGGGATCGAAAAGCATATTGGGAACGACCAATCACAGGGTTCCACAAGGTGGCCGGGGATTGGACAACCCGGCCACGAGCAAGTATAAAGCCAGAGCGCTCAGAGCTCTCGGGGAGTGGAACCACACGAAGACCCAAGACAGCGGAAGAAGCTTAGGACCCTGGACCAAGCCCTCCAGCCCTTATCAGGGCTAGGGTTCAGTGTAACCAGTGGTCGGGAGACATATCCCTAGGTCCAGTCAGAGGACACTGAAAGAGCGGGATATTGAGTAGCCTGTAGGGTACGGGGGCTTGTACGTTCTGAGTGGAACGGGTGAGGGGACCGTATATCCCTCAGTGCATAGGGACCGTGTTAATAAAAGTGTGTGCTACAAAAGACGTTGAAGAGTCCGTCTGTACAACACTACACCTGTATAAGGGATATCGTGGTGAGACATTATTTTATTATTCTATGTACCTCAGCAAGCAGTCAAGCTCTGACTGGTTGTATGGCTGCTGACCCGTAAGCAAACCAGACAGAGAGTGGTTGATCCACTGGACGGCCAACTGGGAAGATTCTTTTTTCTTGCTGTACTCCTGATCCTTCAGCCCCAGTGCCATGGTATCTGGTGGTTCACCTTCACTGGCCATCACCAGCGAGCACACGCGCTGCAACACATTACCAGGATAACTAATTTCCAGTTTAACATTTTATTTGTTTAACCATGTGAGAACTCAGGAGACCAGGAGAGTCTCAATTGCAAGAGTGACCTGGGTCAAACAAATAATTAAATGACCACAATGAAAAAAACCGACATCAAAACAAAAACAATTGTGTTGCTTGAAAAATATTAAATATAGTGCTCAAACATAACTCAATGTTAATAAACTCTCTGTAGCCTAAGTTGGCTCAGGTATATTGTTTTAGACTAATCATACTAAAATTACAAATTAAGTTACAGAAAGATTAAACAGTTCTATGGTGCCTATTGTACAGACAAGCATATACTACTGTACTTAAAATATAACAGCCCGAGTGTAGCTGACTCCATGCCTGACATCTGCAGCAGTGCGTGATGACATAAACCACTCACTGCAGTGTAGGGGAGGAGTGTTTTTATTTGTGTAACCATAACTAATTAGTCAACTCTTAAATTCACACCACACAGGGTGGCCATGCGTCAGAGGGGGGGGATCCGAATGGGTTGGTAAGCGACAGGGCGCTCGGACCGAGTCAGTGGTCCGAGTTGGCCCATAGGGTCGTCGCTGCGGCCGCAGGATCATCCGCCGTTGTAGGTTCCATTGAGGGGGTTGACGTCCGGATGTTGGTCGACAAGGGAGCGTCGGCGACCATCATCTCGGACCTCATTTACAACATCTTACCCAACAAGTGTCGTCCCCTGCGGACTGTTGATGTGCCGTGCTAATGGGTGTTCATTGGGTATAACTGGTAGGATCGACGCCCAGATCCGCATTGGCGATGTTAAATTGGAAAGGCCTGTTTTGGTTTCGTCAACCCTCGCCGTTCCATGCCTCTTGGGCACGGACTTTTTGGCAAGAATGCCCATCAAAATTCTCATCGACCAAGGGTGTATTGAGCTCCCCTCTGGCCGATGCATGGCTTTTTTGCCCTCACCCACTCGCTTGCACACGGCGTTCGCCACAGTTCAAGCGTTGGCGTCTCGTACGGTTCGCGTTCCGGCTGGATGTCAAACGCTCGTTCTTCTCCGGTTCCGAAAACCTCTTGCGTCGGATGCGCTTTCTGGAGGCGTGCTGCCAGGTCATTCTAACACGGCGGTGCGGGGGTTGGATCTTTTGGGTGCGCAGACGCTCGTATCAGGCGACAGTAAACCATTCATTCAGGTCCTGAATGCATGGTCAAGGACTACTGTTATTCCCTAAGGTACAGTGCTTGCACACGCATCACCGGCCCTTGTGGGGGACTCGTTGGTGGGTCACTTAGAAGATGTGGCCCGTTCCGTCCCGCATTCACGCCCTGATTCCGAATGTATTGACGCGCTTTGTTCGTGGTGTATGAACTTCTTGCCATCACAGCGTCTTAAATTGCATGCGCTCTTGCGTGACTTCGCTCATGTCTTTAGCAAGGGTAAATTTGACATTGACTGCACCAAGCTACTCAGTCACCACATTGACACGGGTGACGCTGCGCCTATCCGACAGAATCCATTCCGCTTAAGCCCGGCAGAGAAAGAGCACGTACAGATTGCTGTCAATGACATGCTGGCGGCCAATATTATCTCGCCGTCCACCAGTCCGTGGGGAGCGTCCATTGTTTTGGTTAAAAAGCTTGATGGCACCCTTCGCTTCTGTGTAGATTTCCGGAAGCTCAATAAAGTCTCGGTAGCAGATGCTTATCCACTCCCCCGCATGGATGAGTCGCTCGACGCCCTAGCGCGCACGCTACTTTTTGACTTTAGACCTGCTATCCGGCTTTTGGCAATTACCGCTCGATGACGCTTCTAAACCAAAGACGGCCTTCCACACTGCGCAAGGCCTCTTTGAGTTTAATCGGCTTCCCATGGGATTGCACTTGGCTCCAGCGACGTTCCAGCACCTGATGGAGCTGGTCCTCGCTGGGCTCCAGTGGGATTTCTGCCTGATTTACCTCGACGATGTCATCGTTTTCAGCCGCACCTTCGATGAGCATCTCGAACGGTTGCGAGCGGTCTTCCTCAAAATGCGAGCAGCAAATTAAAAATGTAAACCTCAAAAATGCCACCTCATGCGCGATTCCGTTCGTTATCTTGGCCACATCGTCAGTCGCTTCGGCATTGCTACAGACCCCGAAAAAACCGACTGCATCCGCTCTTAACCCATCCCCACCTCTGTTGGGGATGTGCGCAGTTTTGTGGGCTTTGCCTCATATTAGCGGTGGTTTGTCGTGGGGTGTGCGTCTATGGCTAAGCCCCTCCATGTGTTGACGGCAAAAGGGACAAAATTCCACTGGGGGGAGGCAGAACAGGCCTCGTTTGATGCCATCCGTAAGGCCCCGATTGAAGCATCTCCCTTGTGGTAACCCGAATTCTCCGTGCCATTCATTTTGGACATGGACGCCAGTAATACGGGCATAGGGAGGGTGTTGTCACAAGTGGTCAATGGTGTGGAGCGCGTCGTGGCCTATGGCAGCCGTGTACTATCCCCCGCGGAGCAGCGCTATTGTGTAACCCGTCACGAACTACTCGCCATTGTCTTCTTCGTCCAGAATTACTGGCCGTACCTCTACAGTAGACACTTTACTGTACGTTCGGACCACGCAGCGCTCCAGTATGCCTTCAAGGTCGATCAGCTATCGGGCCAATTGTCGGGCTGGCTGGAGGTCCTCCAAGACTATTCATTTATGGTTGTCTACCGGAAGGGTATTCGGCACGGTAATGCTGACGGGTTGTCACGGTTACCCCTCGTTGGGAAATGTGCTTTCTTCTTGGATTCAGGGCGGTGTAAGCCTCCTGCCCAGGGTACGCCTCTGTCCCTCGCTGCCACAGCGGGTCCTGTCATTGACGGCCAGGAGGCGCCCAGCGCGCCCGTTGCACAAGACGCGCTGTTGGGCCTAAGTTCAGACGAATAGGGATCTTCAAATGGAAGACGTCTCCCCCCTCGGCTTATGCCGCCGTGCTAGGGAGTCACTCGAGGATGGTGGCCGGGGTGGCCCCGTTTCATTCGTCATACGGGATGGCCTCCTCATGCAGTGGGATGGCGGCTCGCGAGCGTTTAAACTTGTGGTGCCCACGTCCCTGCGGGGTAAAATTGTTTGGGCTACCCACGAGCACCTTCTTCATTTGGGCGTCCACAAAATGCTTGCTACTGTAATGCGAGCAAGAACAGGGTGCTTGCTGGCCTCCGCGCCGCTCACATGCGCCGGGGTATTGGGAGGCGGAGCGTGTGGGAGGAGCCACTGCTCACTTCGCTCCAATGGGAGCGGGGTGAACGGGGGGGGCGGAGGCGGAGGCAGGATAGAAGGTGGAGTTTTGGTCACGTGAGAGAGGGGGATATAAGGAGAGAGCCGGAAGGGGAGAGAGGGAGAGAAGAGAGTAAACCACGGAGGGAGCCACGCTGGCGGTGGAGGGAGAAGTGGCACCATTGCCACGTGGTCGGGGGTCATAGGCGCACTGCGGTCCAGCGTGCGTGGGGTGCGGCCAGGCCAGCAGAGCGTGCGGGATCGCACGGAGATAGAGAGAGCCAGCGGAGTGTGCCGGGTACCCGAAGGGCGGTGTGGCCCGGGGCGGGTGAGGAGAGAGCACACGGAGGGGCCGACGGAGACGGCGTGGCGAGAGCCACACGGAGCGTGCGCGGGGCGCACGGGGATGGAGACGGCGAGGGTCGGAGCGAGGATCAGCGGGCGTGAGATAAGAACCCAGGACCAACGGAGAGCGACATCTTGTGAAGGAGTCCTTTATTACATTGGTGTCAGAAGTGAACCAAGATGTCTAAGCATCACATACCTGCACCATCCTCGGACGACGAAGACGAGCTTCCAACTGCGGCGGCGTTCCTGACGATGGAAGGAGGGGGCGAAGTGCGGACGGGCGACACGCCGGGGGTGCAGGAAATCGTCGGTGCGGCGGGGCCGTCTGCTTCGACGGGCGCCGAGGAAGGCTGGCGGTACGTGACGGCTCAACTCGAGTTGCTGCGGGCCACGCTGACACAACTGTGCGCCCTGGTGACGACAGCGGCGAGGCCAGATCGCCCGAGCGGGGAGCCGTCCACCATTGGGGCCCGCGCGACGCTTCCCGCCCTCTCCGCCACGCGGCAAGACGCCGCCATCTTGGGCGGGGCCGGGGACGAAGCGCGGGAAGCCGCCATCTTGTCACCGCGGGAAGCCGCCATCTTGTCACCACGGGAAGCCGCCATCTTGTCTCCGCGGGAAACCACCATCTTGTCACCGCGAGAAGCCGCCGCCTTGTCAACGCGGGAAGACGCTATCGTGTCGCCAACGCGTGGAACACCGTCAGTAGATTACGGCGACTCGGGGACCCGCAGCCATCGTCTGACGACGCTCAAGGAATTCTCCATTGGCGGCGACTGGAGTGCGTTCGCCTGACGCTTTGAGGCGGCAGTCCGCTCTGCAAAATGGACGGATGCGGAGGCTCTAGAAGTCCTGCCGACACTTCTGGATGACGAATCGGTCAGGTTTTTCCGCTCCATTAAAGCCGCGAGGAAGACTACGCTGAAGGCTGTATTTGAAGAGATGGCAGAAGCTTATGAGCCCCCGGACGATGCACATCGCAGGTTTATTCAACGGCAACGGGCTCCGGAGGAATCTCCTGTGGCTTACCGGGGTGCCGTCTTGGAATTGGCTATGGCCGCATACCCGGACACGGAGCCTGACTTGCTGGAGCCTTTGATTTTAGGAAAAATGTTGGAGTTGTCCAGGGATTTGGGCATTCCCATGCCTGTGTGCGGCCACGAACAACTGACCTCCCGGATAGCGGCTAAGTGCCTGGACGCGCAATTCAACCTGCGCCGGTGGAAGCAGGTGACAGCCTGGACGGGGAGCCCCAAGATCGAGGGCGGTGCCACGGGATGGGATCCGTCCAAGGCCGTGTACGTGCGGGACGAGAGGGGGCCTGCGGAGTTGACGGCAGCAGCGACCCAGCCGCCTATTCGCGGGGGTGCGGAGTTAGGGCCGGGGCGAGATCGCCAGGACAGGGGGGGTGCCAGACGACGGCCTGACCTGTTGTGCTTCCGCTGCGGCCGTCGGGGGCACTTCGCCAGGGAGTGTTGGGCTCGCCCTCGCCCGCCGCTCCAGCAGGAGGCCCCTGCCAAAGAGGCGACACGTCAAGAACAACCACGACAGGCAAGTCGGTACGCATCAGACACCCGGCAAGGCCTGTCACCTCATGCATCACTTTTGCCGCGGGGTCCGGATAATGTTACTAACGGGGGAGCGCTGGAAGGGCCGCGTCGCTCGCTGACGCAGTGGCGTAAATTGGCACGGAGGGTGGTTGCGGCCGCTACCGGGTCGTCCACTGTGCCGGGTTCCATCCAAGGGGTGGACGTGTGTATTTTGGTGGACTCGGGTGCGTCCGCGACCATTATCTCAGACGTCATATTTCACCTCCTGTCCATTCCTCCGGAGCGGGTGCGACCGGTTTACGACTCGTGCATAGCGGCAAATGGGGGAAGTATGGGCATTGTGGGTCAGGTGGACGCCAGCATAGCGGTTGGGGGTGTTTCAGTTTCTGGGACGGTGTTGATTTCTAGGTCCCTCGCGGTGCCCTGCTTGTTGGGAACGGATTTCCTGGCGAAAATGCCCATTCAGATTAGGGTGGATCAGAATTGTATCCAATTACGGGGGGGCCGCCAAATTGCCTTTTTGCCATCACCCTGGGGCCAGTCCGTTCCTGACCGCCAGGTGCAGGCGCTCTCCGAAGTATCGGTTGATGTTCCACCTGGGTCGCAAATGCTTATTCCGCTGCGTTATCGGAAACCAGTGCCGGGAATCGAGGGGGCGGCAGGTGTGTTGTTGTCGCCGTCCAATGCTATAACGGGGGGCTTGACGCTGGTCGGGGCGCAGACGATTGTTCGGCCGGGTCAACCCCCGTTTTTACAAGTGTTGAATGGGACCGCAGATAATGTTAGTGTGCCGGCCAGAACGGTTTTAGCTCATGCTGTGACTGCTTTCACGGCCCATGATGATGGGGGCCTCCGGGGCCTCGTAGGGGGGGTCTCGACCTCCACGGCACAGGACGATCGCTGGATTGCAGAATTGTGCCGGGAGAATGTGTCCTTAACTGGGGACCAACGGTCCGCGCTTCGCACGCTGTTGGGAAAGTATTCCGACGTTTTTAGTTCGGACGATTTCGATTTGGGACGCACTTCTCTGCTCTCCAACCATATTGATACGGGGGATGCCAATCCGATTCGGATGAACCCGCATCGGTTGAGTCCGTCGGAGCGGGATCATATACGGGGCGCAGTGGAGGATATGCTGGCCGCCGACATTATTTCCCCGTCCAACAGTCCGTGGGATGCTCCAGTGGTCCTTGTAAAGAAAAAGGATGGGAAATTGTGGTTTTGATTTTCGCAGGTTGAATAAAGTGTCAGTTGCGGACGCGTACCCCCTGCCGCGTATGGATGATTCCCTCGATGCCTTGTCTGGGGCAAAAATTTTTTCTACTCTCGATCTTTCATCGGAATTTTGGCAACTTCCCCTGGATGAGTCCTCGAGGGAAAAGACGGCTTTCCATACGCCGCAGGGCTTGTTTCAATTGAATTGTCTCCCCATGGGCTTGAACGCCGTCCCGGCGACGTTCCAGCGATTGATGGAACTCGTGTTGACCGGTCTGCAGTGGGACACGTGTCTGATATATTTGGACGATGTTATCGTCTTCAGCCGCACGTTTGATGAACATCTGCGGAGATTGGACGCGGTGTTTGCGAGGATGCGTTCCTCTAAATTGAAGTTTAAGCCTAAAAAGTGTCACCTGTTGCAGCGATCCGTGCGCTATTTGGGCCACATAGTCAGCTCGGACGGGGTGGCCACGGACCCGGAGAAGACGGCGTGCGTCCGAAACTGGCCGACTCCGGCCTCAGTGGGGGACGTGCGTCGGTTCGTCGGGTTCGCTTCTTATTACCGCAGGTTCGTACCTGACTTTGCCACGATCGCGAGGCCATTACACCTCCTTATGGCAAAGGGCCGGAGGTTCAGTTGGGGACCGGCGGAGGAGGCGGCATTTCAGGGCCTACGCGATCGTTTGGCTTCGGCACCGACGCTGGACTATCCAGATTTTACTCGGCCATTTATCCTGGATACCGACGCGAGTGACACGGGGATTGGGGCCGTCCTGTCCCAATCTAGGGACGGCGTCGAACGCGTAGTGGCTTACGGAAGCCGCGTGCTGTCTCCGGCGGAGACCCGCTACTGCGTTACTCGTCGGGAACTCTTGGCCATAGTACATTTTCTTCGCCAATACCGGCCATATCTATACGGCCGTACGTTTATTGTGTGCACGGATCATGCTGCTCTGCAATATGCCCTGAGGGTTGATCAACCGTCTGGCCAATTGACACGATGGTTGGAAACCCTGCAGGAGTTTTCATTTGAAATTCAGTACCGGAAGGGATCGCATCACGCGAACGCACTTTCTAGATTGCCGCAGGGGTCCCCGTGCGCTTGCACTTCGGGCACAAATAGGTGCACGCGGGTTCCACTGCCACCTCGGCCGGTTATGTCCGCTGTGGAGGTGCCTGAGACTCCCGCGTGTCCAGAGCCGGCTGATGGGGTTTTGAATTTGCCACGTTCGGTATGGGTTCGCGAGCCATTGCTTGATGACTCGCTGGGGGCCTTGCGGGGTCGGGCTGCGAAGGTAAGGGGTGGCCCGCTATCCGATGGGACGCCGGGAGCTGCTCTCCGGGATGGCTTGTTGATCGCTGGCATCTTGTTGTGCCGGTGTCGCTGTGATATGAATTGATTCGGATTCTGCATTCGGAGAAGTTATTACATCTCGGAGTGCAGAAAACCTTGTTGACGTTACAGCGGGATTATTTTTGGCACGGCATGACGACTGATGTCGTCGGGCACATTCGGGCGTGCTCCGACTGTGCCCGACGGAAACCGCCTAAACACCCATATGTTCCGCCAGTGCAGTCCATACAGGTGTCACGGATTAATGAATTGGTGGCGTTGGATATTTTGGGACCCTTTCCGCCGTCCGCTCGGGGTAACACATTTTTATTGGTTGGATTGGAATATCTTTCCAGCTGGCCGATGGCCTGGCCCTTAGCCGATCAGTCAGCGGCGTCTATCACGGAGGCGTTCCTGTTCGGATATGTAATGGACAAAGGTTGCTTACGGACCAAGGGCGAAATTTTTCTTCTAAATTATTGGCTGAGGTGTGCGCTGCACTGGGGACGAAGAAGGTACGGACGTCTCCCTACCATCCGCAGACGGATGGGATGGTTGAACGTCTTAATCGGACTCTATCGGCAATGCTCTGTCATACGGCTAGCGAAAAGCAGGCTGATTGGGATTTGCATATCCCTGGGGTGCTCTCCGCGTACCGGATGACGCCACATGCGTCGACGGGGTACTCGCCTTTCTTTTTGATGTACGGCCGCGAGAACGTGCCGCCGGTGGACGTGCAGCTGGGCATGGGGGTGAAGGGTCCTGTTAAGCCTCTCCCCGATTATATTCGGGACACCGTTCGTCGCGTGGCTGAGGCGTGGGAGGGGGCCCGATTGGCTACTGCCAAGACCCAGGCCCGGAACGAACGTTGTGCACGGCGCTCGCATGGTGAGTCCCCCTGGCGGGTGGGGGACATGGCCTGGCTGCACTGCCCGCAGGTACCGGTGGGGACCTCCCCTAAGTTGCATAGGCCGTGGCAGGGGCCGGTGGTGCTTATTGAGGTTCCTAGTCCGCAGTCCGCGCGTGTTCGGTTCGGATCGCGGCGTTGGTACGTTCATACGTCCCGATTGAAACCCTATGTGGCCCCGCAGACGGATGCGTCATCTCCTAATGTTGCCTTGCCGGTGTCTGTCGCGACCGACGCGCCACTGACTTTGCCTATTCAACCTGCAAGCGCGCCTGTCGTGCCTCCTGTAGACGGACCGGCTGTGATCCTGCCGGACATGGTGATTCCTGCTCCGGGTGGGCCTACCACGGCGACGGGGACACTTGACCCCACTGCCCCTACAACTCCACCTCGGGCGCAGTTGCGGGAGGGCTCGATGACGGGCCTCTTTGGGGAACGGGACGCTGGGAGTGACGGGCCTCCAACAGCGGCGGGCGGTTCCAGTCCCGCCGCTCCTAAAACCCCGTCAAGGCCACGGTCCACGCGGGGGGGCACCCCCGTGCGGCACGGCCCGGCGACTCGCACACGTTCTAAATCCCTTCCCTTTCGTTAATTGTTATTGTTCTTATCTCCGTTGTCTTCTTATGCCTGTGTGGCATGTGTTGCTCGCATTATTGTTGTTCTGTTGCAGCCGAGGATGGCTGGCTTTTTCATCAGGGGGGGGGGGTCGTGTAATGCGAGCAAGAACAGGGTGCTTGCTGGCCTCCGCGCCCCTCACACGCGCCGGGGTATTGGGAGGCGGAGCGTGTGGGAGGAGCCACTGCTCACCTCGCTCCAATGGGAGTGGGGTGAACGGGGGGGGGGGGGGGGGGCGGAGGCGGAGGCAGGATAGAAGGTGGAGTTTGGGTCACGTGAGAGAGGGGGATATAAGGAGAGAGCCGGAAGGGGAGAGAGGGAGAGAAGAGAGTGAACCACGGAGGGAGCCACGCTGGCGGTGGAGGGAGAACTGGCGCCATTGCCACGTGGTCGGGGGTCATAGGCGCACTGCGGTCCAGCGTGCGCGGGGTGCGGCCAGGCCAGCGGAGCGTGCGGGATCGCATGGAGATAGAGAGAGCCAGCGGAGTGTGCGGGGTACCCGAAGGGCGGTGTGGCCCGGGGCGGGTGAGGAAAGAGCACACGGAGGGGCCGACGGAGACGGCGTAGCGAGAGACACACGGAGCGTACGCGGGGCGCACGGGGACGGAGACGGCGAGGGTTGGAGCGAGGACCAGCGGGCGCGAGGAAAGAACCCAATAAAGGACCAACGGAGAGCGACATCTTGTGAAGGAGTCCTTTATTACACCACTCTCCAACTGGAGTTTTTTTTGGCCGGGTATGGCTAGAGATGTGGCTGACCTCCTTTAAGGCTGCACTGAATGTGCTCGCCGTAAGCCACCCGCGAGGCCGTCTTGCCCACATTTTGGGCCCATTTCTGGCTACTCCGCGAGGTAATAAGTACCTGTTGATTTGAGTAGAATATTTCACCCGATGGGCCATGGCCTGGCCTCTATCCAACCAATCGGCGGCAGCCATCACGGAGGCCTTTTTCCACGTCTACGTCTTGGATAAGGGTGCTCCCGAACTGCTGACCGATCAAGGGAAAAATTTTCATCCACCCAGTTGCGGGATGTGTGCAACTTGTTGGGCACACATAAGATTCGCACTTCGCCATATCATCCTCAAATGGATGGTATGGTTGAGCGCCTCCACCGGACGCTCACCTCTATGTTGAGCCACCAGGTATGCGAGTCACAGATTGATTGGGACCTCCACATCTCCGGCGTGCTGGCTGCATATAGGATGGCGCCCCATGCGGTGACGAGGTTTTCGCCATTCTACCTCATGTATGGCAGGGAAGTCTGCCCCCCGGTAGATGTGCAGCTGCGTATCAAACAGCCTTCGGCCAAGTCCAAGATGGCCGATCAAGTCCGTGCTAATGCTCACCACTTGGAGGCCCGGGAGGCCACGAAATCGAACTCAGAGGCACGCCAGCTGGCTAATGAACGCCTGCGGGGCCTTCGTACGTCTCACCATGCATGGGTTGAAGGGGACCGGGCTTGGCTTCATTGCCCTCAGGTACCCCTAGCAACGTCTCCTAAGCTGCTTAAACCCTGGAAGGGCCCCGTCGAGGTTGTCCGCGTGGTCCGACCCCAGTGCGTTAAAATACTGTTCGGGAAACGCTCTTGGTATGTCCACCCCTCGCGCCTCAAACCTTTCATCCCTCCTCACACCTCTACTACAACACTCATGGGCCGAGAGCGTGTTGTGTCAGGGAGGACTCCATGTGTAATGCTAGCGTAAATCGGGTTGTTTCTGGGCTCTGGCCCAATCACACGGCCCGGGGTATTGGGGGGCGAAGCCTGGTCTGCGGGGCATGTGGGAGGGGCCACCGTTCACCTCGGCTCCAATGGGAGGCGAGGTGAATGGGGGCGGAGCCAGCAGGGTAGTATGGGAAGGCCGGATCTGACGATCCGGAAGGGGAGAAGTCAGGGTCACGTGGGGGGAATGGATATATGTGGGAGCCCGGAAGAGATCGGGGCAGTTGGGGAAGTTAAGAGGCTGAGCCACGTTGGGTGGTGAGAGAAGATCCGCGCCATCGGCTACGTGGCCGAAAGACCTCAGCACGCTATCGGCCAGCGGTGTGCGGAGTGCGGGAGTGGAGGAGCTAACGGAGGAGCGTGCGTGGCACGCGAGAGGAAACGCTGGTCCCTGATCAGGACCAGCGGGGTGTGAGGAAGAGTGGAGGAGCTGACGAGGGAGCGCGTGCGGGGCGCGCGCGAGACGACGCTGGTCTGCGGAGGAGACCAGCGGGGTGCGGAGAAAGAACCTAAATAAAAGACAAACGGAGACCAGCAGTGCTTGACGAAGTCTTTTATTACACATGTACGTGGGGCAGGGAGGACTCCATGTACGTATGTTGATGTCTTTCCTTGTACAGGTGGGCTGGGGTATTTATAGGGGTTCGCGCGGTTTGTTATTGCGTTCCATCGTTCATTGAGGCACACGTACACAAGCGTTTTGTGGTTATCATCCAGGGTTGGCTAGGTGCTACGAAAGGGGGGGGGGGTAATGGAGCGATGTCGATGGGCTGTGTACACTTACCTGCAGGGGCAGTCAGGGTCCAGCAGGGGCAGTCGTTATATCCCTAGCCCAAAAGCAGGTGGGGGCTGCGGGGTGTCATGGGATCCCCCGGAGCCCCCTCTGGAACTCTCTAGAAGGTAGGCGGGGCTAGGGCTGACGCACCCGTGCTGGGTATAAAAGCCGGACCCCGGGAAGGGTCCGGGGCCAGTCCAAGACAGAAGCCAGAAGACCAGCTAGATAGGACCCTGGGACCCCTAGCCTCACTGCCCTTGTAAGGGCCGGGACTCTGTGTGGCTCAGTGGTGAGACCCTAGAACCCCTGGCCGAACGTCCTTGTGAGGGCCGGGTCCGAGTGGGCCAGTGGTCGGAACCCGCACCCTGGCTAGGTCGGGTTAGAGTAGCCTCCCCTAGGTACCCATAGCCGGAGGACCCAGAGTCGTGGTCCCGTGTTAGGGCACGTTAGCCCGGAGGCAGTACCTCCCCAGACAGTGGTTATAGAAGGGCCGTTGCCCTGAATGAGTCTGGGCTGTACTGCCAAGTATTTGTATTAAATAAAGTGTTGCCTCCAAGATCCGTCTCCGACGTCGCTAGAACTCACTACATATTGATACAATTCTGACCAATAAAGCTCCTCACCGGTTACTTTTCACGACTGAATTCAACATGATGTACACATTTTGATTTAAAGCTTTCGTGACTGCAGGGATTCATATTGTTTTTTTCGGTAAAGTCACGTAGAAGGGAAACAATAAAATAATACATTTTCTTGCTGTGTTTTTCACACCTGATGATGACTGCTTGTGTTGCAGTCGAAACGTCGTGATAATTTTATTGTTTTATATTTTTATCATTTTATTGTTTCCCTTCTGCGTGACTTTACCGAAAGAACCAGAATATGATGTATACATTTATATATTTGAAAACTGTATGCAAATTAAAGTATCTAATGCATGTACATGTTCATGATAACGTTGCCTCAGAGCTGCTTTGTTCGCATGGTGGTCTGCCCATAAATACACTATCCAGGCCCAAAATAGGCCCATTCACACGTAGCTTCTGAAATCTTAAGTCCGGCGCATTGCCGGTGATTTGGTCAGAGACGACTCTGTGTGTGCATAATTGTGAAAACGGAGCTCTAACCTGCTCCATGTTCCTCGTGGTGCAGATGAGCTGCACTGCAATGGTGGGACAGCCCACATTGTCCAGTGCCTGCCAGGCCTCTATCCGCTTCACTACCGCAGGCTTGCATAGCACAGAAAAGTGGTTTACCTGCAGTGCAAACATCCAGACACCGCTTCCTTTACAATTCCAATGTATGCAAGGCTTATTACAATATGCGCATCCATACATAACATTTTAGAACGTAGTTTTCAACCAATGTCTCCCGATTGTGCTCATGGCATCATGTCACAAGGCAGAGAATCCACTGGCATCTCTTGCAGAACAGCTCAACCCTTCTTGGTAGAGAACAGAATTGAAAGATAGAGAACTGTAAATAGAAATGTGTCTTAAATTTCGATTTAAAGCTTTCGTGACTGCAGGGATTCATCTGCCACGGCTGGGGTGTTTGTCCTACAGTAGGACAAACACTACAGTAGGACAAACACCTCAGCCGTGGCAGATCACTTTTACAATTCAGTGGGCTCACATGACATTGACTTCTCCAAGACAGAGGTTCTCTGCAAGCCATCTGGCTACCATGACAGATTCGTTCATGAGGCGATCCACATATACAAACACAGAGACAATTTCAACCGAGAAGATGGATTCTGGCTCAGCAATCATTGGAAGGACGTAATAAACCATTTCGGATCTTAACTGATTGTGGTTCACATTTACGGTGACTTTCAGACTGCAGTCCACTCACTGGCATTAACTGTGTATCTTGTGTTCTCCACAGGGAATGCATTATTTGCTCCGCTGCGGGTCTCCTGCCACCGCTCTCCCATTCACATGTTTCATTGCTTCTACATACTATTAACATTCCCTCCCTTTGTTAATGCTACCCCCTGCCCCCTCCCTTTGGTGCTGCTGATCCTGCATAATGCATGGGCATAATATGACTTTGAAACCCCCCCGCCCACCTCCTACGCATTTCCCATGAATATGCTAAATTCCTCTTGATATGCACATTCTTTTGTTAAGGCGCTCTTCTACCACCTCCAACCCAGCTTATATATAAGCTCCTAGCTTGGCAGTGTCTCATTCTTCACCTGAAGACGGCTGCTTGCGTTGTAGCCGAAACGTCGTGATAATTATTTTATTATGTTTTATTTTTATTATTTTATTACTTCCCTTCTACGTGACTTTACCGAAAAAACCAAGAATATAAATGTGTCGTTAAACCCACCACCTATTAGTAAGATTTGTCACGTAAACAAAACATGCCAATTAGTTACTAGTTCGGCACACCGGTGTGTTGGAGAGTAAACCCACAACATTTACAATTCGAGTATGATGTTTCGCCAGTAATTACAACCAGCCTCATCGGGTGACACCCAGATATGTGGAGAAATCCTCCTCCTGTTTTGGTCTTAGATGGGTAAATGTGATGTCTTTACTGTGAGTCAATCACGTGCAAAGACCATATTACTACAGATAATATTGGTCGCGAAAGCCTACGTGTTAAACAGATAGAGAACTACTTCTGAAATCCCTTCAAGTGACCTCTGGTCGACACAGCATGGGGCAGTCAAGTACTGTCCCTTCCCTATTTCCAAAGCTGGAGGTGCAGAATCAATGATGGCTTACAACTGTGAGAGGAATGAATGGGTCAAAATATGCACATACAATTTCGATTTAAAGCTTTCGTGACTGCAGGGATTCATCTTCTTCGTTCTTTCGGTAAAGTCACGTAGAAGGGAAATAATAAAATAATAAAAATAAAACATAATAAAATAATTCTCACGACGTTTCGGCCACAATGCAAGCAGCCGTCCTCAGGTGAAGAACAGGTCTGTCGGAAAGACAGTGTCTGAATGAACACCACCAGGCTTGGAAGCGTATATTTAAGCTGTGGTAGCAGTTACATTGGAGAAACCAAACGACATGTCTCGGACCGCATCCGTGAACATAAAGCAGACCTGAAACACAGTAGGACAAACACCTCAGCCGTGGCAGATCACTGTTACAATTCAGTGGGCTCACATGACATTGACTTTTCCAAGACAGAGGTTCTCTGCAAGCCATCTGGCTACCATGAGAGATTCGTTCATGAGGCGATCCACATATACAAACACAGAGACAAATTCAACCGAGAAGATGGATTCTGGCTCAGCAAACATTGGAAGGACGTAATAAACCATTTCGGATCTTAACTGATTGTGTTCACGTTTATGGTGACTTTCAGACCGCAGTCCACTCACTGGCATTGACTATATATCTTTTATTCTCCGCAGGGAATGGATTCTTTGCTCCGCTGCAAGTCTCCTACCACCACTCTCCCATTGACATATTTCGTTGCTTCCTCTTAGTACCTTTCACGCGACGGTCAATGGTATAGTGTATAGCAAATTGTATAATAATACATAGTTTAAAAGTGTAATGTTTAATATAATGTATAAGGTAATATATAGTATCGTAATTGTATAGTGAATATACAGCAGTGTGGTATACAGTAGGGTGGGTAGAATAATACAGTGTAATATTACAATGTATAGTCTAAGGTGGTGTATAGTAATGCAGTATATAATTTAATGTTGGGTTTGTCTATGGCAGTATATAGTACGGGGTAGACCCGTGTGATGTAAGAGAAAAAAGTTTAGCTGGAGGCATATTATATTTTTTGCGACATAGAATTGTAATGTATGACTTACTGTTAGTAGCTCAGCTTATTGGAGAGTATATTTAGTATATTGATGATACTGATGTAGTTTATATTTTAGTTTCTTACGTGGTGGTTTAACTGCTGCAGCTCCATACTATTAACATTCCTTCCCTTTATTAATGCTAACCCTATTCCCTCCCTTTGATGCTGCTAATCCTGCATAATGCACGGGCATAATATGACTTTGAAAACCCCCCGCCCACCTCCTACGCATTTCACAAGTAGTGACTAATCCCATATCTGCATTTCCCATAAATATGCTAAATTCCTCTTGATATGCAAATCCCTTTGTCAAGGCGCTCTTCCCCTCCAACCCAGCTTAAATATACGCTTCCAAGCCTGGTGGTGTTCATTCAGACACTGTCTTTCCGACAGACCTGTTCTTCACCTGAGGACGGCTGCTTGCGTTGTGGCCGAAACGTCGTGAGAATTATTTTATTATGTTTTATTTTTATTATTTTATTATTTCCCTTCTACATGACTTTACCGAAAGAACCAAGAAGATGCTCATACAAGTTAGGTTTTCAGTCAAATCGCACGGTATAGTGTCAATATGCGGCAGCATTTCACAGCATATTAGAATAATATAAACCAATATAAGTGGGAGCACACCACGAAACACGCAAATACATTTAATCCAAATACCCTTAAAATTAAGCCCGAGTCTAAAATGTAGTCTCTGGTTGAATCAGTCCAGAGTTTGCTTTGTTGAACCAATTCTGCTAAACTCATACACTCCCTGAAGGCCACGTGGTTGGGTGGGATGTGTAACAATCATAAGCCTGTTTATGTAAAGGGGCAGGTATGTCGAGACGTATTACAGCTTATGACCTTTGAAACAAGCAATGAGTGAGGGCTGTTGCATGCGTGCTATGGCGAGTGGGTACCAGCTGCCCATAGATGTCTTCAGGCTGCTGGTGAAAGAGGCTATTGAGGGCCTCTTCCAAGTTCTGTGGGACCCCGTGGGCATGGTAGAACTCCACTGCCGCTTGCTTCAGCTTGTACATTTGCCGGGCGTCATCGGATAGTGAGCGCTCCATCACAGCTTCAGCCAAACCTGCCAAGGTGGATCATTCACAGTTGTTCAACTACGCCTTCTTCTTCTTAACATTTCTCTCATTGCAGGGTCGGCAACCAAAACAACAAAAATAGCAATTTTTTTCTAACTCGGTAAAAAAAAACTATATTTCAAGAGCCACCATACATGTGAATACGAAACGGTGGCCCTGAATAAAGAACGTCACGAAACAGTCCTTTAATGAGCTCCATGGTGAACTGGACTTCCATGGTGAACTGGACTTCCATGGTGAACTGGACTTCCATGGTGAACTGGACTTCCATGGTGAGGGGTCGGCAACCAAAATAAGAGGCATTTTTTGGCGAATTTCAAGAGCCGCACTCTGCAGTCCTTAAAGAGCTGCATGCTGCTCCGGAGCCGCAAGTTGCCGACCCGTGCTCTAGAGCGTGCTATATTATCGTGCATTGTATCATAAAAGTAACGATAACATATACGTACTGAATTCATGTAGAATTCTTCTCAAGCTAAGACGGGTTGAGCCTGCATAGTGCATGTATGGGAGACCACTCTACACAACAGGTTGCTATGGTTTGCGAGGCTACGTGGTGACCAGCAGAGGGATGTGCAGATACTGTAATTATAGCACTATACATTATTTCCACGTCTACACTTTCCGCCTTCACCAACCCGCACTGACCAGTGTAGAGAAGTATAGCAAATTCACCCCCCGCGACTCGCACGGAGTGGGGAGGTGCGCATTCAGCAGCCGACCGATAAAGAGGGCTGCAATGTTCACATAATGAATGCACGTTGTATAGTCTGTGGGTAATAATATATACAGTATATATACAGCGCCGCATGTCATAAACAACTTCGGCAATGTAAACAGCTGCTGGTGTAATGGATTTGCAGGTGTAATGGCTTTGCAGGTGCAATCTCGAGAGGTCGCCGGTTCGATTGCATCTCCCGGCGCGGCAACTGGATCGTATTCACTGTACAAAATAAAGAAGCAGTCTCCTTCACATAATCTCCATTTAAACTGGAGGAATCCGATGACCGACAAAGCTCTTTTTTCCACAGATGTCTAGTTAGGGAGGGGTCAGCAGGTTACATCAGCAATACAGATACAACTATTTATATTTCACGAGGTAAGGCCCACAGAGCTGTATATTTTTCAGAAGCGACCTGGCCACAAATGATAGCCCAACGATGTGGCTTATCATGTAGAACTGTATAGGAGTCAAACACTCTAAATGCAAGTGTCTAAATGTGGAGGGAACCCCCAGAGGACCGAATAAAAGTCCGCGCAATCGCGGGGAGAGAGAGACACGCAAACTCCAAATATACAGCCGCAGGCGTCAGGGTCGGGATCGAACCCATGTCCCCCTGGATACCAGGCGATGGAGTTAACATCTCCTCGCCACCGCGGCGCCCGACATGTCCCTCAAACAACTCTGCCACGAATTTGTTTTATTATATTATGATATTATATTATTATATTATGTTTTATTTTTATTATTTTATTATTTCCATTCTACGTGACTTTACCGAAAGAACCAAGAAGATGAAACTCTGCCACGACCCGTGCGCCTGCCGACACAAGCACGAGGAGGCCGTGGGCCGGTTTAAGGCTTTCAGTGGCCCGGCAGCAGCCAGAGGCGACGCTCGAAATCAAATGCCAGCGAACTGCCGAGCTAACAGGCTCGGAGTCTTGTCGCCGATGTTATAACTCTAACCAATGATCTGCGTCGTTGTGGAGAATGAATGTAGTCGACAAAAGCGGCATTAATGAAGCAGCAGACCGCGCGGTGTCGAGGGAGAAAGTGGCGCCACTCCGCTTCCGGCGTCTCGCGGTTGCCAAGCAACGGCGCGCGCCCACGTAACACGCCCATGGCAACGGCCGCTATTCGCCACCGACGCTTTCCGTGACGTGAAGATGCGATGCGTTGTCAACAACAACAAATGCGAACAAAATCGGACGGCCGACGAAAGTCACCGATCAGCGAATGCCTCTGCACGATGGGTGATTCGGTCGCAGATCCGGGGAGGAGGAGGGGGGATTATTTTGTTTTACAGCGCCTCGCAAGTGTCGCCCAACGCGCACTGCGCATGCGCGCGCCGTCGTGGAGTGACGTCACGCGATGGCGGCTCCCATTGGCGAGCAACGTGGAGCGGGGCCAGAGTGGGGGGCCGGAGATGTGGGGGGTGAGGGGAGTGAGGGGGGCACGGGGGGTGTGGGGAGCACGGGGGGTGTGGGGTGCACGGAGGACCCGGGGGGCAAGTGTGGCACGGGGGATGCAGGGGAGCCGGGTCTGAGGCTCCGCACCGCGGCGTTGGGAGTCTCAGGGCCCCAGGCGTCAACGCAGGGCAAGATCTGCCGCCTCAGAGACTCGCTTCGCAGGTAACGCGGGGGGTGGCAGCGCGCCTCCAACACCTCAAGTGACCACAATGTGTACCTAGCCTGGCACAAGCAAGCGCTGTGTTGTAACGTCACTGAACAAGTGAGAGAGGCTACGGTGCTCGACCTTGCACCGTCTCTGCGGATTCACGGAGGCAGTGTTGACCCAACTGCGAAATTCCATACAATAGAGTGAAGTCTGCAATGTAGTGTACATTGCAGTGTTGACGAAGACAAATATCCCTCGTGTAGTCGTTACAGGCTTTTGGGGCAAGTGCTGTTAGCGAGCAGCACCTATGAAGGCCGTCACAGCGGCACACGAGGGGGTGGGTGAACAGCACCACGCCCGGCCGCCTTTGTCTCCTTGGTCGCGATGTTTTACACACCGCACCAGGTACTCATTTGAGACTGAGTCGACCTAAGGGAGGTCCAGTTCAGATAATCATCACTGGTGTTGGTCGTGAGCGCGAACTCGGGTTGCCGGGTTTGTAGCGTCACCGCTCTCCATTGCAATATTGACAACCTCCGTGCGAATTACCATAAACACACAGCGCACCTCCTTGGACAGTCATTTCCCCGCACGTTCGATTACCATCGCTAGCTACTTAGGGTGCGAAAGAAATTCAAGATATATACATACACACCTGGGCCACATCAATCCATCTTTTCTCTAGCCCGTACCATGCCCGTTTAGCCCCATCCGTCCGGCCGAACATAAGTTGGCTGGGCATGCGGGGGCTGGGCATGCGGGGGCTGGGGATGCGGGCTACATGACCCAGCCAACGCAGCCTCATTTGCCGGAGCTCACTGATGGGACTGTGTCCAGATTCTTCAAGGACCTGTGAAATCACACAACCCAGTCTGGTTAAACCCAAGATGGATCGTAGGCAAGCTAGCCTGAATATTTCAACCTGGTGCAGATTTTCCTTAAGAAGGCTCCACGTTTTGCAAGCATAGAGAAGGGAGGGCATAACTGTGGCTGAGAAGATAAAGCTTCGTCCAAATTATGGACCAAATTGTAAACAACTGTTGTCTGTGCTCCATCAACGGAGGATGAACAGCAAAACTACACCAACTCTGCTAAAGCCCTCTCGTGGCTGCTATCAGACCTCGACATTGGCATTTAACTCCTGAACATATTGCCATCATATGCAAAAATAACTTCATTGACCTGCTGTTTCCCGGTCGGAGGTTTATTCTTTATTTCTGGTAGCGATTACGGCTCCTTCCAAATGCTGGCATACTCAAGTCCAGATCCTAGAGGTTTCAGTACTTCTTGAGTTTTATATTATAACACTACAGGCTTAGTGCGGCCTGGAAGCGTATTATTAAATAAGATGCATTACAATTCCTTATAAGAGAAACAAGCACTAACTGATTATTAATGTAGCATAATCACAATAGAACACATTCCAAATGATTACTAATCTACAACTCGCATCGTAACAATAGCCTTATTACTAATCAAGTATATAATTACAATAACCCCCCCCCTCAAATCTTTGCACCTGATGAGTTAATGATGACGTCACCCTGCTGCTGCTCTATATAAGAACGGGAGACACAGCAGAGCCTCACCATTCTGGCGAATTGCCCGATGATGCTGGATGCAATTACCAGCGAAACGTCGTACTCAAATTGTAAATGTTGTGGTTTCACGCTTCAACACACCGGTGGGCTAAAGCAGTGAACTATTTGTCTTTTGTCAACGTGACACTTTTTTTTACTGATTGGCCGTGTCGGGTGGTGGAGGGTTACGACACATTTATAAATAACGCGATCTAAACCCAAAAATCGTTGATTATGAACGATTTATAATGCGCACAAATTTTGCGTGTCGGACGCAATATTCAATCGAGAACTCAGAGGCGCGGAGCGATGGCTGTCAAGTCCCTCGTACGTGAGAGCCTGAAGAGGTTAAAGCCTGAAGAGGTGAGAGTCTGAAGGGGTGAGAGTCTGAAGGGGCGAGAGTCTGAAGGGGTCAGAGTCTGAAGGGTGAGAGTCTGGGTGGGTGAGAGTCTGGAGGAGTGAGAGTCTGAAGGGGTGAGAGTCTGAAGGGTGAGAGTCTGAAGGGGTGAGAGTCTGAAGGGGTGAGAGTCTGGAGGGGTGAGAGTCTGAAGGGGGTGAGAGTCTGAAGGGGGTGAGAGTCTGAAGGGGCGAGTGTCTGGAGGGGCGAAAGTCTGAAGGGGGATGAGAGTCTGAAGGATGAGAGTCTGAAGGGGTGAGGGTCTGAAGGGGTGAGAGTCTGGAGGGGTGAGAGTCTGAAGAGGTGAGAGTCTGAAGGGGTGAGAGTCTGAAGGGGTGAGAGTCTGAAGGGGTGAGAGTCTGAAGGGGTAAGAGTCTGAATGGGTGAGAGTCTGAAGGGGTGAGAGTCTGAAGGGGTGAGAGTCTGAAGGGGGTGAGAGTCTGAAGGGGATGAGAGTCTGAAGGGGGTGAGAGTCTGAAGGGGTGAGAGTCTGAAGGGGTGAGAGTCTGAAGGGGTGAGAGTCTGAAGGGGTGAGGGTCTGAAGGGGTGAGAGTCTGAATGGGTGAGGGTCTGAAGAGGTGAGTGTCTGAAGAGGTGAGAGTCTGAAGGGGTGAGAGTCTGAAGGGGTGTGAGTCTGAAGGGGTGAGAGTCTGAAGAGGTGAGAGTCGGAAGGGGTGAGAGTCTGAAGGGGTGAGAGTCTGAAGAGGTGAGAGTCTGAAGAGGTGAGGGTCTGAAGGGGTGAGAGTCTGAAGGGTGAGAGTCTGGAGGGGTGAGAGTCTGAAGGGGTGAGAGTCTGAAGGGTGAGAGTCTGAAGGGGTGAGAGTCTGAAGGGGTGAGAGTTTGAAGGAGTGAGAGTCTGAAGGGGTGAGAGTCTGAAGGGTGAGAGTCTGAAGGGGTGAGAGTCTGAAGAGGTGAGGGTCTGAAGGGGTGAGAGTCTGAAGGGGTGAGAGTCTGAAGGGGTGTGAGTCTGAGGGGTGAGAGTCTGAAGGGGTGAGAGTCTGAAGAGGTGAGAGTCTGAAGGGGTGAGAGTCTGAATGGGTGAGAGTCTGAAGAGGTGAGAGTCTGAAGAGGTGAGGGTCTGAAGGGGTGAGAGTCTGAAGGGTGAGAGTCTGGGTGGGTGAGAGTCTGGAGGGGTGAGAGTCTGAAGGGGTGAGAGTCTGAAGGGTGAGAGTCTGAAGGGGTGAGAGTCTGAAGGGGTGAGAGTTTGAAGGGGTGAGAGTCTGAAGGGGTGAGAGTCTGGAGGGGTGAGAGTCTGAAGGGGGTGAGAGTCTGAAGGGGGTGAGAGTCTGAAGGGGCGAGAGTCTGGAGGGGCGAGAGTCTGAAGGGGGGTGAGAGTCTGAAGGGTGAGAGTCTGAAGGGGTGAGGGTCTGAAGGGGTGAGAGTCTGAAGGGGTGAGAGTCTGAAGGGGTGAGAGTCTGAAGGGGTGAGGGTCTGAAGGGGTGAGAGTCTGAATGGGTGAGGGTCTGAAGAGGTGAGTGTCTGAAGAGGTGAGAGTCTGAAGGGGTGAGAGTCTGAAGGGGTGTGAGTCTGAAGGGGTGAGAGTCTGAAGAGGTGAGAGTCTGAAGGGGTGAGAGTCTGAAGGGGTGAGAGTCTGAAGAGGTGAGGGTCTGAAGGGGTGAGAGTCTGAAGGGTGAGAGTCTGAAGGGTGAGGGTCTGAAGAGGTGAGTGTCTGAAGAGGTGAGAGTCTGAAGGGGTGAGAGTCTGAAGTGGTGTGAGTCTGAAGGGGTGAGAGTCTGAAGAGGTGAGAGTCTGAAGGGGTGAGAGTCTGAAGGGGTGAGGGTCTGAAGGGGTGAGAGTCTGAATGGGTGAGGGTCTGAAGAGGTGAGTGTCTGAAGAGGTGAGAGTCTGAAGGGGTGAGAGTCTGAAGGGGTGTGAGTCTGAAGGGGTGAGAGTCTGAAGAGGTGAGAGTCTGAAGGGGTGAGAGTCTGAAGGGGTGAGAGTCTGAAGAGGTGAGAGTCTGAAGAGGTGAGGGTCTGAAGGGGTGAGAGTCTGAAGGGTGAGAGTCTGAAGGGTGAGGGTCTGAAGAGGTGAGTGTCTGAAGAGGTGAGAGTCTGAAGGGGTGAGAGTCTGAAGGGGTGTGAGTCTGAAGGGGTGAGAGTCTGAAGAGGTGAGAGTCTGAAGGGGTGAGAGTCTGAAGGGGTGAGAGTCTGAAGAGGTGAGAGTCTGAAGGGTGAGCGTCTGAAGGGTGAGAGTCTGGAGGGGTGAGAGGCTGGAGGGGTGAGAGTCTGAAGGGGTGAGAGTCTGAAGGGTGAGAGTCTGAAGGGGTGAGAGTCTGAAGGGGTGAGAGTTTGAAGGGGTGAGAGTCTGAAGCGGGGAGAGTCTGAAGGGGTGAGAGTCTGAACAGGCGAGAGCCTTGAGTTGCTACTTGAAGTTGAATGGTACTGTGAGGCTGCGTATGTTCAGTCGGAGAGTTCCAAATGATCGGTGTAGCCACGGAGAAAAAGTTTCTCAGCCAGGACAGTCCTGTTTCAGGTTACAATCAGCAGATTATTGGACGTACGCCACAGGACACCGCAGTGGTCTGCAGTGGTTGGTAGAGTGAGAAGTGTGGAGAGGCATGGGTGGAGACCTTGATAGAGAGCTCGGTGGCACAGGGTCATGACTTTACACTGTGTGCTAAATTTGATGGGACGTAATGTTTTGAGTTGGTGCGTTATTTACACGTGACCTTGTTTGTCATGCTTCATCCATCTTACCAGGGACAACTGGAAGGAGAATGAGAGCGCGAAGTGCGAGTTCGTGAGGCTCCTGCTGCAGGTGGCGAGGCCACACGTGGGCGCGGCACTCGTGAGGGAGGCGCTGCTGCCCCCCGCGCTGCTTTTCTCCGATGACTTCGAGCTGGAGAACCAGCTGCTGGGCGTGCGCTGCCTTCACCACGTCGTTCTGAATACGGTGAGCATCCCCAACCGCGAGGAAACAAAACCGCTTGAGGAATGGTGGACGGTTTCGCCACCGCACCGGTTTAAGCCGGGCGCTGGTGGCTACGCACGCGGCCTGAAATCTAGGACTGTGGAGGCGAGGAGTTTTTGACGTCCTAATATTTGCCATATTAAGTCAGCAATGTTACACATCACCTGGGTAATTCCGCGCGATCATCGGTTGAATGTACAGGGATTGCCCGAACAAAAAAAACATTAATGATGCAACAAAACACTCGTCAATGAGGCTATATAAACATTGCTTACCTAAGATATGGGTGAACGCATCGGATGTCCTCTGTTTTTATGGTACCTTACAGTACGCAGTCACTTGAGTCGGAGGTAATAATAGAAGCAGCACGCAAAAGGTCTGAAGGTCTGAATGAGCGTGGTATAGCAGACTCTTTTTTTCCCAAACAGTTTATCCGCAACCTGCATAAACAGATTTGATTTCTATCGTGAAAAATTCTGAATATTTTGTTTTCAGATACTTTACAATGAAGTAAAATGAAAAATAACATATAGCAAGTTATAAACTATAAAACTATAAACTATATTTATTTTACCGCGTAAGGCTCACTGAACTATATAGCTGTTTTTCAGAAGTGACCTGGCTACAAATGATAGCTCAACGAAGTGGCTTATCGTATGGCAATTTATTGCAGCCAAATTCTCTAAACGCGTGTTTCTAAATGTGGGGAAAAACCAGAGAACCCGGAGAAAAATCCACGCGACCATGGGGAGAACATGCAAACTACAAATATACAGCAGGCGTCAGGGTCAGGATCGAACCCACGTATACCAGTTGAGGTAGTTAATATCTCGCCACCATGTGCAGAGAATCACGGTTCGAATCCAGTATGCCGCCCTGATTAATAGTGTAATAATCATACATTCTGATTAATTCTGTTTAATAACCATACTTTCTTACGCCATATGTTTCACAGTAAATACTATGGTCCACATTTAGAGAAATGACCTGCAAGCTACTAAACTGGGATTGCAGTTATTGCAGGTGAATGCCCACTTTCAAGCCAGTGCTGATTCACGTGCCGCCACTGGTTGAGATGGGATGTGATGCTTTGAGATGTCGAAGCATATAAATACCATATTGATGCAAATATTCAGATTACAGTATAATTATTATTCACATTTCTTCCTATTAATGTGGATGGTGAGTAACCCTTTCCAATTTCAGACAAGGGTAGCAGGTCTAGTAATGTTTTACTTCAGAGCACCTCTGATTGATTGGTCCAGATTCCCAAATGCTATCGATTTTTTCAGAAGACATCATTTAAGAGGGTTTTTTCCAGAATGAGAAGTCCTCTAATTAATCCGCTGTACCGCTGTACAGGAAGTTTAGAAAATTGCCGATAAATAAATTGCTATACGTTTTCGCTGCTCATAAATCATGTGATGTTAAGAATTAAATGTTGAAATTGTGGATGATTCAGTTCATTTTATGAATATTTATCATTTTTACCATCATTCAAATTGTTGTTGTAATTATTCACGTGTGACTAACATTCTGTTTTTGCTTAAGTAGCCGGCAGCAGAATTGAGATGCCACAATCAAGCCCAGGTGATCTACCATGCGCTGTACCGTCACCTCTACTCCAGGGAACACGAGCTTGTGCAGGTACAGGACTCGGTGGATGGTGACACAATTATTACTTCAGCTTCTTTCATCGGGAGATGCTACTCATTTTTTGTTGAAACGTACTCTTTCAATCTACCGTATCATCCTATTGTCCACAAACTCTCAGAGAATTGCAGGCAGAAGGTGATTGAGCATGCAGATATTACAAACACGGTGTTTCCAGAATGAAAATTATTCCCCTCCGGTCATCCTCGAAGCAGCGGCTTTTGGCTAACCATCGAACAACGACAATCACTGCATCGCATGCTTTCAGATGCGCTTCTGCTGCTGTCTGGAACGCTCTTGCTTCTAATATTAGGAAGCCACTGCAGCTATCCACTTTTAAATCTTATTAAATTTCTTTAGAACTTCTTTTTTGTGTTTAGCGTGTTGTCCTTACCCTACACCTCGGATAAGCACGATTGGATATGTATGGTGTGAAAGAAGTTCAACATACACATACGTGATCAGTGCAGCTAAAATTCTGGCAGTGTGTATTGTATGCTACGTTTTTACACCCCCTCCGTGCATGCATCTGGCCTATTGTGGTCTGTTCAAGCCATTGTCTGTTCATCTCATTGAAAGCTGTCCATTGTTAATGCTCAGACAGCCATATTCAGGCACACTGAGGATTTCTCGTCATTCAACTGGTATCAAGCTATCATTGGGATATTCGTTAAATGTATTCCGGTTTTTTTTTACTTCACAATACAAGCGGACTTCAATACGCAATACATAATCATTTGGCTTCCCTCTAATTCTGCTTTCATGAAAATTAACTTTTTTATTTTTTTATTTATAAGGCAGTGGTGGTAATAAACACAGTTAACATATTTGTGACTTTGCTGATGTGATTGCACTGTGTCATGCGCTAAGAACCTGGCATCCCGAATTCGGTCCTTGCTCACGGTCAACACCAGTGACGAATATCTGAACCAGTCATGGGCCTCCCCTAGGTCGACTCAGCCTCAAATGGGTACCTAGTGTGATGTGTAACATCGCCACTGGGGAAACAAAGGCAGCCAGGTGTGGCGTTGGCCACCCGCCCTCTCGTGTGCCGTGCAGGTCTTCATAGGTGCTCGCTAATGGCACTTGCCCCAGCAGTCTGTTCAGGCGATGCGGGGGATCTTTGACTTTGTACTGTGTCAATGCAGGCTGTGCACAGGTGTTTGCTGATTCTGCTGCCGGTGCTGGAAGGACCGTACCTGGCCAATGCGAGTCCTGGTAAAGCCAATCCCATGGCGCTCACCAGCAAGGTGCTGCTGCTCACTCTCTCCCACATGGAGATGGAGGACAGACTGTCCCTCCGGCGTGTTTATGCTGAAGTGCTTCCTGCCTACATTGACAGGTGTGTGTGTGGTACGCATGTGCGCCGATCCGATATCACTCTCACACATATAGCATATACCAGCACTGTGTGTCAATTTTGGTAGGATTAGAGCATATTCCCATTGACATCATCAAATCACGATGCATGGGCAGATAGCCCGTAGGTGTCTAATGCATATTTCGTCAATTGTTTCCACTTTCCTCTGTCTTGTGCTAATATGCTCAGCACCGATCTCCTATGTCGTCGTCGTCAAGCCATTCTCTATGAGGTCTTCTCTTTCCTGTTCCTTCCATTTTTCCGAATAACACACTTTAAATTTTCCTGTTATTGTCCATCTGTCCAAATAGTTGCAGTTTCTTTCTCATCACTGCCTGCATCAGGTCTCCTTCATTTTGCTGGTCATGTCCGATGTGTCTGCAGCTTTTTACACAATGTGCCTTCCAAATCGCGTGGGTGATGGGCAAACGTCATCGGTGGGACTCGTGTAAATGTGGGGGGCTCCAGAGGTTCCTAGTTGTGGGTTGCGAGATCCCCCTGGCATAGCACAAATTAATTTCCCTAAGTTTGGTGGCAGGTTGAGGTGTCGATGCAGTACATTCTGTAAAGTGGATTGGTAACATACGTGGAGAAAGTGTTAACCCTCCACGGGGTAGCCGACATCATAGTCATTAAACAACCAATAGAAATGAATTACAGGAAATTATGGAAGTCATGATTTAATAAGTCTGCAATGTTGGATTCAAGATGAATGTTGGAACAAGTTTTCTTAATGAAGAGTTTGTTAGAGTCGCAATTTGACAAAATAGCAGAATATCGTAATTTTACTCGACATGCCTCAATTGTAACTTCATAAAATGTTGACTGATTTGCTAAACCTAAACCAAATTTGAAATTGCCCTTTCCAATACGGTCTTGTTCTCCTAAAACGCGGTAGTTGCGTTCCTGAAGAACACCGCGTTATGGTAAATCGCGTTATAATAAAGAATATACAATATAAGGTTAAAGCACAGTCTGCCATAACACACAAGATGTGTACGCAGGCTGAACAAAGACTCAGGCGCGTGGGTAGCGTCTAGAAGCATCCAGCAGCATCCCACTGCCTTGTACAATGCTACACCGAGACAGCCGTACGACCGCTTATTCCTACTCGCGTGACGTAGTTCCGTTCACTCAATCGGGTTCTATCCAATTCGCATCCCGCATTATAGAAAATGTGTTCCCTAATACATTAATCACGCTATATACAATTCTCATTATGAAAATACGTATTTCCGTAGAACAGGCAAGTATTATGGAAACACTGAAGGTGGCACAAGTGAACTCGTGTGTGTGCGCACACCGGTCAGGTTGGGCATTCTCATCGTGCGACACATGAAGCAGCTGCTGGGTGTTGTGGGCGCCTTCCTGGAGGTGAGCGACGGCCCTAAGGAGGAGGCCCGAGCCTACATCCTCCTTGCCCTCAAGAGCCTCATCAGCTGCGCGTGGCCTCGGTAAGTTGCTACAAAGCTAAACATCTCTCGTACAGCCTTAGCAGACTGTTGGGGCAAGTGCCGGCACGGTACATGAGGGGGTGGGTGGCCACCACCACGGCCGACCGCCTTTGTCTCCCCAGTGGCGATGTTCTTATACATCGCACCAGATACTCATTTGAGGCTGAGTCGACCTAGGTCAGGCCCCAGGACTGGTTCAGATAATCGTCACCGGTGTTGGCCGTGAGTGGGAATCGAACTTGCGTCATCAGGTTTGTAGTGCAGCGTGCTAACCGCGGTACTACTGCTCCCCACATATCGCCACAAAGACAAAGATCCCCCATATAGCCTTAACAGACTGTTGGGGCAAGTGCTGTCCGCGAGCATCTGTTAAGGTCGGCACGGTACACGAGGGGGTGGGTGACCAGCACCACACCCAACCACCTTTGTCTCCCCAGTGGCGGTGTTTATTCACATCACCAAGAACTCATTTGAGGCTGAGTCGACCTAGGGCATGACCGGTTCTGATAATCGTCACTGGTGTTCGTGGTCGTGAGCAGGAATCGAACTCGAATCGTCGGGTTCGTAGCGCAGCGTTCTAACCACTACATTACTGCTCCCCATAAGTCGCTACACACATACACGTTCATTTCTCGGGTGCTATGATTACCAATTTGCCCTCGACTCCCAATCAATATTTAAACTTTCCATTTTATACTCTATTTGCATACGGGAGCTTTGAAATTTTCACTGCTCAGGAGTGAACTTTAATGTAGTGCTCCCTATAAAATGCAAAAACTAATATCTACTTTTACACAAGTCTAATGTGAGTGATAGATTGCACTTCGCCAGCCACAATGAGGAGACCTCCGTCATCCCCCACTTGTGGAAGAGGTCGCTCGTGCGCAGTCCCAACTCGGCCAAGTGCAGCGCATAGCCAGTCATGCGCGTGACACGGAGATTGTTTGGTGGTCCCGCTTTTTTCCCGAACGCCGTTTGTCTAGGATGGCGGCGCGATGCGGTTTCCTGGTGAAGCTGCTACTGCGGTTTGCGTACGACATCTCAGCCGAACGGACGACGGTACACGGCAGCGTGCAGCGCGCGCTGCTCACTGACACGGCCGATTGCCTCGTCTCACTCGACCGCTGTTGTGGTGGACAGGTGCAGGTAGGGCCCACGAGGCCGCACGGCCCCAACAGTGTCATGCTAAATGCATATCTGAGGACTGCTTCACATTTAAAATAATGTCCACCTCCCGTACGGTATCCGCACAAACACAACGACACACGGCCATGCTGAGACATATCACGAGGGGCACGTGAATAAGATGATGACCACGAACTAGATGCATCGCACTGACTCGAGAATTGTGGACTCGGGCGATGGAACAATAGCCAGATGCAAATGAGCGAATGTGCACGGGGGGACAAACACCGCGGAGATGGAGCAATCGAATCGGTTCATGGGAAGGACTACTTCGGATTTTGGTATTGCAGAATTGAGGAATTGCGGCGATGTTGGAGCATCCTTCATCCAGTAGTGGATAGAGTTGTGGTGATGATCATAATGATAGAAGCATAACAAATAAACACCCCCTTGATAGTCATATACACTGGAAAAAAAGTGCTGTTAGGATACACTTATTAAGCCAGGTACAGTGCACAAGCAGGTGGTGTGGACAGTACCATACCCAGCCACCTTTGTCTCTCCAGTGGTGACATTACACACCACTTCCAGGTACTCGCGTAAAGCTAAGTCATCCTAAGAGAGACCCAGAACTGGTTCAGATGTCACTTGCCACTGATATAATTTCGAGCCACGAATTGAACTCGGATGACTTGGCACATTTCAGAGCCCTACCCACTCCATCACCATTTCCCTCACCGTATAGCCTTAACAGACTGTTGGTGCAAGTGCTGTTAGCAAGCACCTACGAAGACCAGCATGACACACATCTTTGCATCCACACACATTCACACACACACTGCAGCAGATGCATCGGCATCTTCAAAAGCAGTAGAATCTGCATATTATCATTAATACTATCGTCAGCAGCAGCAAAGTGTTGGCAGTGTTTGTGGGGAGACTTACTGGCCTCTATCATGGGAATGTGTAATTTCCACCGCTGACTCCAATGTACTTGTTTTGTTTAGGCTTTGCTGAGGGATGTAAAGAAGGCTTCTGACAACCCTGGTGTCCTGCACTGCGTTACAACGGTGTTTAGCGAGTGAACGTGTGCAGAGTGCTGCTGTTATTACAAGGTCATACCGACAGTGATATTAATATATCAATAGCCTTCAGGCACTATTGGCAAACGAGGCGGTGAAAATGTGTGTGCTGATCAGATCGTACTCTATTGAGGCGAACGCAGAGATGACAAGGCCGATACCTTCCATATCACCATGGAGCCAAGCTAAATTTTATTGTGTTTCTCCAAATAATGTCAAGCTGCTATCATGATGTTTTTTGTTTTTGTGATAAATTAGCATTACAATAAACATATTTTGTAAAAAGTTAATGATTATATGCATCCCTTTTTATATCACATTTGTTTTTACAAAATTAAGTGAGACAATGTCCTAGCAGCACATGGCTTACCATTTAACACTGGGGTTTTTTAATTACTGCCGAGTATTGGGAATCCATTTGATAAACTTGCCTTGTATAGGGTAAACTCCTGAATAGCAACAGATCTATATACAGTCTGCTCGATAACTCGTGTCTTGGCCTCGCTGTGCGCTGCATTGCACCACTATCCAAGTTGGTAACCTCGCATTCAATAAACCTTCAGAGCCAGGGTGAACATCCGAATCCAATGTATTTAATGATTAGAACGAGGTAAAACTGATGGGAAAACACAGCACAAAATACAGCATCTGTTAATACTTGTGTAGTGACATTTCCTGTCACTATACTGTAGCGCCAGCCCCTAATTCGGGAGTGCTGCTGAGTGCTGGGAACCTCCCTAGGAGGCTGAGGGACACGAGACCGGGAGCCGTGAGCCCCTGTCTTGATACAGCAGGGGGCATGGCCGAGGGCGTGGCGAAGCCACGGCCAAGGAAATAAAGGGAGAGCCCCGACAGGGATCGGGGCTCGTTTGTGGGGATCGTCCTGGAACCCTTCGCTCTTCGTTCGTCGGTTGAACCTTAGCTGGGAATCATTTGTCAGACAGCGTTGTGTGCTGGCTGGCCGTTCGCTAGGGTTAACTCGCACGCACATAGCGACAGTATAGCTACACCTAGCTAAAGAACCAGAGTGTTACCGTAGGTTGTGTAATAAACGTCTTGCCTCCCAGTTAGTGTGTGCGCCTCAATGTATCACACACTACACTTGCAATATCAATACAATCAATGAACACTGCAGCATCATAACATTGTCTTAGATAACATGAAACTCAACAATAGGTCCTGGATGGAGCAGGCACCTCCATCAGCACTGAATAGCTATACAACAAGAGAATAAGCTACTGTGTTAAATAAGGTCACTTTGTGTAATCAGCATACTGCAGCCTAAATGTACAGCGCTGAACATAACACTGAACTGTGGATGAGATACTTTTTCATCCTTGCTCTGAAGAACGCATTAAAGTTACATGGGCACAAGTCTGGCTCGACTTGTCCAACTATAAATAACATTCACAAGTGGCAGGCTTCATTGTTAACTAAGCCTCATCATAATTTAACGGCATTATAAAGGCATTTACAGCATTATTACGGCAATCCTAACATAACAGCATTCCTAGTATTATAAGAACATAAATGAACTTACAGACAATGCTTCTTAAAGTCCCACAATGAACAGATGCACCTGTCTTCACTGAGACGCTAATTGTGCCTCCAGTTTGTACTCTGTGTAATGGCTGACACCCCTTCCTCGTGGCTTAGAGAACCTTAAATCGTAACTTCCTGGTTATGTGACCAAACTCAACACCATATCAGGAAGTTCCTGTGTAAGCACACCCCCATATCTGCCGTGGGGCAGAACAACTCGTGTTTTAATAACGCAACTTGGATATAATGCAATTAATGTATTAGGGAACACTTTTTTTTTATAACGCGAAAGCATATTGGATATAATGCTATTGAGCGAATGGAACTTTCGCATGAGTAAGAATAAGCGGTCGTACAGCTACCTCGGCATAGTATCACACAAGGCGGGATGCTGCTGGATGCTTCTAGATGCTACCCACGTGCCTCAGTCTTTGGTCAGCCTGCGTACGCATCTCACGTGTTACCACGGACTGTGCTTTACCCTATATTATTTCTTATAACGCGATTTTCCATCACGCTGTGTTCATCAGGAACGCAACTACTAGCGCATTATAGGAGAACAGACTTAACATTTAACTTGCATTGAATCGTCTTTATTAGTTATCATGACCCCCTATGTTGCAGACAGATTGACAGGGCTATGCATGAACACTCAACCTTATTTGGAAAGCGTGGAAAAAAACTACATGCCAAATGTGGAACGTACAATCCAATATCCAGAAAAGTCACACTGAGTTCTAGGACTAATTTTCAGGAGCATCATGCATTTAAAAAAAAGTTTTTTTCAGCCAATTAATGATGATTTCGTACGTGGCAGGAAACTCGAGCAACTATGAAAAAAAATCCACATGCGCGAGGGAGCAACACTATCCCCGTACAGATGGAAACAAGTGGCGATCAGCCCGTTTGCTGTACTGCCTTCTGGCAAGCCAGGATATGGCACCACCTCGACGCCCACGCAAAGAGAGTGTGGGGGACGACGTCCACCTCCCTGCTCCCCGTGAGCGGGCGGGACGTGACGTCCACCCCCTCCACTCCGCCCTCTCCTCTTCGGCCGCCTCTCGCCGGGCCCCCGCCGATGGGGTGATCAGCCCCCCCCCCCCGTGCCAACGCCCTCTCTCGGCTGGCTCACCACCGCCCGGGGTTATCTCCCCCACGTACCCCACCACACAAACGAATACAGAGGCGTGCACGTGCGTGCCCCTGCAGGCGCGTTTTTCCCTCACAAAGCTGGCGCTGACCAAAAGGGACGGCGGCGGTATGAATAAGCACGCGCCCCTCCCTGTGGCTAAGCCCTAATCCACGTGCCCGCAATGCTAATGCTAATGTAAACTGAAAAGAAACGGCGGCTGTATGAACATCTAAAGGTGCGTGCTTCCCCAACGGCCAGCGCTACGGCCCCCGGAGGACCCGGCAGCGTAATGCAAACGCGGTGTAAACTCGCTGCGTAAAGCGCGCTGTGTAAACACGCACGCGATCGCTTACCACCGCCGAGGTTATCCCACACACGCCGAGCGCTAATCAACATAAACGGTGGCGGTATGAATATGCACACCTACCCCCCCCATGGGGCATGCCTTACCATTATCGCTATTTCTACTGTGTAAACGCGCCGGGCACCCAGTCTCTCCATGCAGACACGCCATACACAGATCACAGACGCTACGCCGAGGTTCTGCCCACACATACAGACATCACACTACACCGATATTCTGTACCAGAGTTTATTAATGGCGCCAATACGCATTACCCGGAGGATGAATATATCACGTTGAGAGCCTAGCGTAACTCCGCCTATGAACCCAGCTACTCAAACGTCCTAACACGTACCTTGAAACTGGACTCGTGGCGTCCCACAGACGCTGAGAGAGTCGGAGGGAGGAGGACGAGAGAAGACTTGCCCAATCACTGTCTCGCAGCAGCACTCGCTGGCATCACACGGATGCTGTGAGTGGCTTGAAGAGGCAGGACGGCAGGCAGGGAGTGGGTCGTGACGGCCCGGAGGTTGCAGACAACTGAACTAATCACCCCGGCGGAGGAATGTTTCACGAGGAGAGCCGAGCGTAACTCTGCCTATGAACCCAGTCACTCAAGCGTTCTACCATATACCTCGTAGCTGAACTTCCGGCGTCGCACGGACCCTGTGAGAGTCGGAGGGAGAGGGACGAGCGAAAACCTCACCTATCACAGCCTCGCAGCAGCACTCGCTGGCATCACACGATTGCTGCGAGCGGCTCGAGGAGGCAGGACGGCAGGCAGGGAGTCGGTCTGGACGGCCCGGAGGTTGTAGACAACTGCCCCAATCGTCCCGGGGCTCCCACCTTTATACTCTACTACTGATGCCCTGCCCTCACCTGGAGCGTCCGTTATGCCTCCACCCATCGTTTTCTTAGTTTGTGCCTTGGGTTTTTTTGCTCTTTTCGCCCCTTACCTGTTGTTCTCCCGTGCCCAGTAGTTTGAGCCTTCAGTTTTGCTCTTTACGCCTAATATTCCACCCTCCGTCATCCCCCAATGTGAGTAACTCATTGCGGTTGGCCCAGGGAACCTTTTCTTTTTGCTCCCATACAATTTGAAGCCAATTTAGGGGCACCGCAATGTAACCTGTCCTGTGGGGGTCGGCCAATCTCCTGGCACCGGGAAACCGTGGGACTCTCCCCCTAGGGCCTCTTCGGATGAAAACCCGATGTGCCAGGCAACCCCCTGCGGTGTGTGTTTAGTGCGGGGGCCGGGAGGGAGTCGGGGCGCTTGCGGGGTTGCTCCACGGTCGTGGCACCACAAGAGTTTCACAACATCTGTGCGGTGATCCACACCAACCCTCGCTGCCTCCCACAGCGTTGGTTTACAGGCCACGTGCAGAGCCACCCGTCCACCGCCTGTCGGTGCAGTACTGTGCTAGACCGCCATGGTGTTACTGTGCTAGAAAGCCATGGTGTTTCTGGCAGCATGGAGATGCAAGCAACAAGGTGGCGATGTTTTGCACGCTATTTAATGTTGAGTTTTGGAAGTGTGATTTTCAAAATTTCCCTTTTTTTTGTTTATACAAGGGCCAGACAATAAAAAGGGGAGTGAACATGGGACCATACACAAGAACCAATACCAATGCCCGCCATTCGCTTCTAAGTGACAGTGACGTCACCACGGCGCGTGTGCCAGGTCAGGTGCACTATGAGGCCACGTGAAGTGTCAAAGGCTCGCTGGCAGGAAGTCACCAGACAAGTCCAGGTGCCATGGGTGACTGAGATGCAAGGCCGATGCATTAACTGCACCACCTACAAACAAGTCGGGTATTTTTAATTAAACGGGCAATATCGGCAAGACAACACGACACAATACAGAAGAGACAAAGTACAAAAGTGCAGAAGATGAAGACGGTAAGACAACAAATGGGAAATCGGTACAGAGGAGATAGTTGATACAAACAAGACAAGCATCGCCGATTCTTGAGTAGAAGCGTCACCTGACACAATGGCATTGATTTGTGGAGAGGGATGGGAGAAGGCTGGCAACTTGGAGATGGCATTAAGAATGTGCATGAAGAGCAACAGATCATTTACATGGCCTGGGATGGCTACGCTTGAGCCCAGTTTACGCGGTATTGGGCAAATATCAATCTGCAGACATCCCACATCAATACAGCCGAAACTGCCATTTATTACTCAATTCTTGCGTACGGCAACATGCTCAGGAGCTAAACATCAATGTTGGAGGTCTGATAACCACGGCAAGAGGGCTTCAGGAGGGAGTTTGTCTAGTTTTGCCACTCAGTTGGACAGCAGGCTATAGTAGTTTACAAAAAATGATTTGTAATGATTTACCCTGATGCTGCTGATGCTGCTGCTGCCTCTAGACATATAAATGCCAGTGTTTGCTCACTGTGATTATGGAGCGGGGGACTTTGTCCTCGAAGGCAGGTAACCATTACACGACTGAAGGTTGCGCTTGCCAGAGAAAAACACAAGCGCGCTCGACACGTTGAGGCATCGAGGCATTGAGGGTGACATGAGGCTCCAGGACGCGCTGCTGGAGCTGCCCCTGTGGTACTATTGGGTCTTCGTGTTCCTCCCGGTGTTTCTCCTGCTCGTCTTGCTCATCGCTGTGTTGGATGGAAAGCTGAAGCGAGGTAAGTCATAACGCAGCCGTTTCAATACGGGCAAAAAAACATGTTTTTGTCTATTTGTTTGTGTTTCTCCCTTGTGATGGGACTTTGTAGGATGAACGTTGAGATTTATAAGGGCACGGGGTGACCAATAAGGTCTATATTAAGGTAGGCACTGATAAGGGATTGACAGGTATGTGATAGGGCGCTTTCGTGGTGAGCGAAGTATTAATGTAGGGGATGTTAATTGGAGATGGTCATTCGAGTAGACGTATTCCTCACGCTTTCATTGGCTATGTTTTCTATATACTCAATACAGTCTTAAATACAATTTAACAAGCACACATATTAACAATAACATACTGTATGCACGATGTATAACAATACATTGGTATAATATTCACTTTAGCTCTAAGTTAAGAATTTTGGTGTCAATATTGGTTCAGAATAACAGTTGAAAGTTCGGCAAATCATATTTTGAGGGTTTTATTTGTGTTATTCCCATAGTTTTGCTCGATCGATGCGTTGCTTACACACTCGTGTTGCCGAAAGTTTGATCCCTGCTTCTGTAAAATTTAGGACCAAACTACCCACACTGCACGGTTTTATAGGGTTCCTAATACTTCTGTGAGGAAGCCTCAGTTTATATTAGGGATTGGTAACCAAAACAACAACAAGAGCTATGTTTTTTTTTTTCGAATATTTCAAGAGACGCAATGCACTGTGGGGTAAATACAAGACGATGGTCCTCAATAAATAATGTCACGAAGCGGCCCTTAATGAGCCCCATGCGGCTCCGGAGCCGCAGGTTGCTAACCCCTTCCCCATGGTAAACTGGACTTCCATGGTGGACTGGGTTTCCATGGTAAACTGGACTCCCATGGTAAACTGGACCCCCATGGTGAACTGGACTCCCTTGGTGAACTAAATTCCCATGGTGAACTGGACTTCCATAGTGAACTGGACTCCCATGGTGAATTAGACTTCCATGGTTGTTCTGGATTCCCATGGTGAACTGGACTCCCATGATGAACTAGACTTCCATGGTTGTTCTGGATTCCCATGGTGAATTGGATTCCCATGGTAAACTGAACGACTTCCATGGTGAACTGGGCTTCCATGGTCAGGGGTCGGCAACCAAAATAACAAGAAGAGCCATTTTCATTTTTCATTTCAAGAGCCGCACTGCAGTCCTAAAAGAGCCACCGCGTGTCGCTCCGGCGCCACAGGTTTAGATGATGCTACCCGTGTTGTAATCTGGACAACCGTGAGTAGTAATGTGATCCGAGTCCACTGTTCCCAGTATACGCTACTCTTCTACACCTAAACATACAGCATCCAATCCAACACAGTAGTCCAATATAAATTAACGTATATCATAACGCCGGGTTGCTATGAGGAGGGACTCGCCCCAGAGAAAAGCGACCAAATTGATTCAAGGGCTGCCCAAATACTGGCGATAAAAACCCAGAGCCAGGATTCTTGGTGTGGTCTGGGACTTGTTTTTGTTGTTTTCCTGCCTTGCCCTAGCTTTCATTTAATGTTGAAAAATCGGCAGGAATGTATATACTTACGCAATTTATACTGATACAGTATACCTTATCTATTTGTATTTATTTGTTTTCGTGACCTGCTTAACGTTACTCTATTTTGCCCTCATATCGGGTTTGTTTTGTATTGTGCTGTTATAGTAGTAGGTTTTTACCCTTTTACCAGTTTAAAAGGGTAAAAACCTACTACTATATTTTGCCACTGGTAAAAGAGATCTCATAGTATTGTGCTGTTTTTTGTAACTTGCTGACACGCCACCTACTGGACATCTGTGAAAAGTGGCTTTATAGCTCATCGGATGCCTCCTCCAGGATTAAAAATAAATAACGATTCTGATTCTGACCGTCGGAATCATCAGCCGCTGTGCCCGGTGTGTCGGGGGTTTCCTACCTTCGGGAGGCTCGACGTGAGAGTGGCCGCCGTGTGCGAAGGGACCCGAGTTATTGACCACAAACGAGTGATCAATGATAACTCAGTCGATTGATCGACTGAATCAACATTACGCATGACGCCATCTCGCAACGTCGCACGGCGTGCGCCGCGTGACATACTCTTTCATTGTGCGGATTGTTACTTTATCGCAACATTAAATCAAGGCCAAATCATGTTGGAAACTGCGAAAGAATCCATGCGTATGGTACGATTTTTCTACCTTGTATTGCATTTTGAAACTCTTGCTCAATGTCGTTTGCTTCTGTGGTGGTTTCACGCACTTATTTTGAGAAATACTTTGAGGTGTCTCTCACGAAAGGCGTTGACTTGTAGAGTCTCGATGCTGTTCAAAATCTGAATCGTAACTTTAGACTGGAGGAGGAATCCGATGAGCTAAGGAGCTCTTTTTCCCAGATGTTCAGTAGGGGCGGGTCGGAAAGCTACAGTAAGTAACTGTAGTAGCTGGCAGTAATACACTAATATATGCATAGCAGTTCTTCCGATTAGCACGGTTGACTACGTACGGTGTGAAAGAACTTCAACATACAGTTACAATAAAAACAAACAAAAGGCGTGCAAAATAGAGAAAAAGGGAAAGCAAGTCACGAAAACTAAATAATAAATAAAGTATGTAAGTACAAATGGCATAAGTACATTCTGATTTTTTAACAATAAATGCAAGCTCTTTGGGTCTTTCGGTAAAGTCACGTAGATAGAAAAATAAAAAAGTGATTTTTTAAAAATATATTTTTTCTATTTACGTGACTTTACCGAAAGACCCAAAGAGTATGAATTCCTGCAGTCACGAAAGCTTTAAGTCAAGAAATAAATGCAAGCTTGGACAAGGCAGCAAAACAACGAAATAGTCCCAGACCACACCAAGACAACACACACAAGTCCCTCAATACGGTTGCACATTGACATTCTAAGTTTATTGTCAAAAGGTGCTAAGAATGCCACGTTGAAGTAACTTGGAAGTTTGGAACAGTATGTGCCAGAACGTAATTGTCGAGATCACAAAAAAACCACGAGATAGTGATGAGTAGGGTACGTGTGCAGCAGGCAGGTTGGAGCAGGGCAAGTGTGGGGGCCGACGTCCAGCTCCCCGTGAGCGGGGGGCGGGGCGCGACGTCCACCCCCTCCACTCCCCGCTCCTCCTCGTCGGCGCCTCTCGCCGGGCGCCCGCCGATCGGGTGATCGCCACCCCCCGCGCCAGCGCCCTCTCTGAGGTCAAAACTGTCACGTTACCATACATAGCAGGCGTGACCAAAAAGATCTCCAAAATTCTAAACAAACATAAGATCCAAGTCCGATTCAGTACAGTACATAAAATCCGTGATCTAATTCCATCTGTGAAGGATGTCATCCCTGACTTGCAATACCCTGGTGTCTATAAACTGAGTTGCAGCTGTGGTGACTGTTACATTGGGGAAACGAAACGTCATGTCTCTGATCGTGTCCACGAGCACAAGTCAGATTTGAAACACGGCAAAATTGAGTCTTCCGCCGTTGCCGATCATTGCTACAACGCGGTGGGCTCTCATGATATTGTTTTCTCCGAGACTAAGGTGCTCTGCAAACCCTCTGGCTACCATCAAAGGTTTGTACACGAAGCCATTCAGATATACAAACACAGACATAATTTCAACCGTGATGATGGGTACAAACTTAGTAACCATTGGAAAGAAGTTATCAACCATGCAAAAAAGATTTAACTACACATTTTTGGACCATCTTATCTGACAGGCACTATTTTACTCTACCGAGTGTTAACATCCCCAGCGTTTAACAGTATTCTCCACCAGCATAACAAAATGCGGCTTAATCGTATTTAATTAATTTACCCACCCAGCAGCATAACAAAAAGCAGTACTTGACCACTTCACAACTCCTCCTCCCCCGCGGCCCTTCCTGGCTCCTCCCCCCTTAACAACTATATAAGGTCGTACCTCTTGGGACTTCTCTTCACTTGATACAGATATTTTGCTGTGACAGTTTCACCTGAAGACGGAAGCTTGTGCTGCCTCCGAAACGTCGTGATTGTATTGTTTTTTGTATTTTAATTTCATTTTTTACCTACGTGACTTTACCGAAAGAACTAAGAGTATGAATCCTTGCAGTCACGAAAGCTTCAAATCTAGAATCATTGTGGTTGGCCCAGGGAACCTTTTCTTTTTGCGCCCATACAATTTTAAGCCAATTTAGGGGCACCGCAATGTAACCTGTCCTTTGGGGGTCGGTCAATCCTGGCACTGGGAAACCGTGGGACTCTCCCCCTAGGGGCCCTTCGGATTAAAACCCGATGTGCCAGGCATCCCCACGCCAGTACACTATATATGTGGGTGCGCTGCGTGTGGGTGTGTGTTTAGTGCGGGGGGTGGGAGAGAGTCGCGGCAATTGCGGAGTTGCTCCGCGGTCGTGGCACCACACAAGCCACCATGACAGCAAAGCTGTCAGCCCATAAGATTTATCCCGTGTTCTTGTACAGGGAAATTGAGTTTCAGGTCCATACGGCATACAACCGTTTCAATATGGGCCAAAAAATATTTTTGTCTATTTGTTTGTGTTTCTCCCTCGTGATGGGACTTTGTAGGATAAACGTTGAGATTTATAAGGGCACGGGGTGACCAATAAGGTCTGAATGGGGCTGTAATAAGGTAGGCACTGATAGGGGGTCGACAGGTATGTGACAGGTTCTGGAGTGGCTCCACGGGGAACCGAAAGGGAAGACGACTCAATAACCACAGACGGTCGTCAGCGGTGAAGAACATCTCTGGGCAATGTAGGCAGAAGCTGTCCCCGTCATACTGCACACTACTTCTACTACTGCCAATCGCCTTACCGTGATTGTGCAATAACCTTATGGTATTGCGCAATCACAATATTGGGTACACTGGGATTGAATCAGAATCTCTATTGGGATTGGAGGGGCGGAGAGAGGACGGGCGAGGAGAGGAGGGGTGGAGAAAGAAGGGCGGGGAGAGGAGGGACTGGGGCGGGGAGAGGCGGGGTGGGGTGGGGAGAGGGGGGTGGGGAGAGGAGAGGCAGGAAGAGGGGCGTGGAGAGGGGTGGGGAGGCGGGGTGGGGAGGCGGGGCGGGGAGAGGAGGGGCGGGGACAGGGGGGCGGGGTGGGGAGAGGAGGGGCGGGGCGAACATGGGCGGGGAGAAGGGGTGGGGCTTGGCGGGGAGGAGCCATTAAATAATTACTTCTTACCCATTGAACTTATGTAGATCTTCCGAATGTAATACGGCACTGTCACTACTGGTGACCACTTCTGGAAGACTTATCCGTGAAAAAAACTGCCGATAATTCGTGTTTGGATGAATTCAGTGCCTGATATGGCCAGACGTCTCATCTTTAACTGTGAAAATCATGGCTTGGGAGGATGAATTAGTGCCTTAGTAGACGGATAAATCCATAATAGAGGTGTTTGGGGTTAGATCGCGTAAATATAAAAATGTGTCGTTAAAACCCGCCACCACCCGACACAGCCAACTAGTGACGAATTGTCACGTAAACAGAACGTGACAATCCGTCACTAGTACAGCACCCACCGGTGTGTTGGAGAGCCAAGCCACAACATGTACAATCTAAGTACGACGTTTCGCCAGTAATTACAACTAGCTTAATCAGGCGACAGCCAGAGCTAGTTGTAATTACTGCCTGCCCTCGGTGGCCCTCGGCCAGCAGTGTGCACCGCGTATTTTACCACGCTACACGTGTTAGATGGATAAATGTCCACTAGACCGGTGTACAAATGTACCGTTCTGAATGTGCTAACGCGTGTCTTTTACAGAGGGCGATCTTCTCCAGCTGAAGCCGACGTATGCTGAGCTACTGCAATGGGAGATGGGAGTCCCGCTAAAAAAGACGGCCTGAGACAATCAATAGGCAAGACCCCTAAATGATCCCACTCACGTGTAGTAAGCACTGCACTGGTAAACGTGTATATACGACGGATATGCCTGCCGATTCTCAAGTCATCAGACATCCAAAAAGACCGAATCCTTCATACACACAGAGGCGCGGACTGGTCCTCCAGTCCATGAAAAATAACAACACATCTACGGTATATTCCCTGGTAAATATCACAGTAGCAATGATTGGGGTTTAAAGGGGGAGGGAGGGTAGACTCGCCCCCCTTCCCGGGAGGAGGCGACATCTAAGCCACCAGTCTCGCCGTCTTTAAACTCGCACCGTAGTCCACCAACATCCATCGACGACACTCAACGGACCCAACCAACGTCCTGCCGCTGCTGCAACTCTCCCCCACCCTCCTCCACCCTGCAGGCTGCAGCTCTCGAGGAGTAGAAGGGGGCAGGAGTCGGTGGTGGGCCCCAGAGGTCCGCGAAGAGAGACAAAGGCGGTGTGGGCGCCACTGCGGGCCCTGCTGCGTCCATGCAAGCAGAGTCACTGACCTTCACTCGTCTGTGTTGTTGTTATGTGTTTGTCGTCGTTGTTCAAAGTTTGTGTAGAATCGGAATCGTGAAGCTTCCCCTCCGTAGTGCTCGCTTTAATTGCACTACCACGCGCGGTTTAACCCAACGACTCCTTTACCAGTCCCACCCCAATGATGTTACCGGCCACAGGCATCACCACCGCGCCGAGGCATCATCTCCTGTCGCTCCCTCTAACTCCACAGTACACGTGGCACCACTCCAACAACCTGCCAACGCGCTGAGGGCATCCCCCTGGCAGGCTACCAGAGCCGTGCCTCACCAGAACCACCCTTCCTTGAGCTTATTGTAATCTACCGAAGGTGGAATATCGACGTCCCACCCAAATAACATCCAGTCGACAAATGCCCCCTTCATGTATAGTGACTGTAACAACACCGGTCCGCCCGCTCTGCAGTTCTGTATAGTATTTGGGCGCCATGATGGGGAGATGTTAACTACCTCACCTGATATGCAAGTGGTCGTGGATTCGATCTCGACCCTGACGCCTGTATATCTGCAGTTTGCATGTTCTCCACGTGGTCGCGTTGTCTTTTCTCCGGATCCTCCGTTTTTTCCATCAGCATTTGGAAACGTGCGTTTAGAGTATTTGGTTGCGAGAAATGTCCACATGATAAGCCACTTCGTTGAGCTATCCTTTGTGGCCAGGTCGTTTCTCAAAAAGAGCTGTATAGCTCAGTGGGCCTTACCTGGTAAAATAAAAAAAGTTTAGTTTTTAGGATTTCACTATCTTCTGTTCTGTTGTGGCTGTTGGGCCCACACCAATGTTACTTGTTCACCCCTGGTGACTTCTCATTGCCTCCTGTAACCACAGCACGTCTCTCGGTGCTGAGCAAGCACCCTGACACCGTGCCCACGACAACCTTCAGAGTTCTTACCCTGACCATCAACCGCTTTCCTAAACACGTCTTGCTCGTGTGGTCGATTGACCTCTTAATATTGCCATTATTCCATTCTCGATTATCTTCATGAACAATGTGTACACGTGCGATAAGAAGCGAATGGGGTCTGTAATTCGAATCAGTTTCGTGTCACCCTTGTGCAGTGGGAAGTATCGCTCCACGATCGAGGCGTTGCGTCTCTGTGCACGCTTTTTCCATTGCGGTACATTCCACACAAATCGCGATAAGAGGCACCTGATAATTTGAAAGTGATGTGCTTTGTTGGATTGTGTGAGACAATGTGTTTAAATTGTAATGTGTACAACGCATGAATTGGTAAAATAATAGGCAGTTTCAAATATTTACACTTTAACAAAAACAATTCAATTCACTTTTAGTTACGGAACCTCGTGTAACGCGAGACATGCGTTCCGGAAAAACAACGCCTAAGTCAAATCGCGCTGTATGAAGCCTATTTTCCCATAGATATACATGTTATTAGCACAGTTGGCTACGTATGGTGTGAAAGAAGTTCAACATACGTTACAAGGGCAGATGCATTACCGAATAATAAAACATAATAATAAAACATTTAATAATTTTAGCCCTGCATTATCTTCATGAACAATGTGTACACGTGCGATAAGAAGCGAATGGGGTCTGTAATTCGAATCAGTTTCGTGTCACCCTTGTGCAGTGGGAAGTATCGCTCCACGATCGAGGCGTTGCGTCTCTGTGCACGCTTTTTCCATTGCGGTACATTCCACACAAATCGCGATAAGAGGCACCTGATAATTTGAAAGTGATGTGCTTTGTTGGATTGTGTGAGACAATGTGTTTAAATTGTAATGTGTACAACGCATGAATTGGTAAAATAATAGGCAGTTTCAAATATTTACACTTTAACAAAAACAATTCAATTCACTTTTAGTTACGGAACCTCGTGTAACGCGAGACATGCGTTCCGGAAAAACAACGCCTAAGTCAAATCGCGCTGTATGAAGCCTATTTTCCCATAGATATACATGTTATTAGCACAGTTGGCTACGTATGGTGTGAAAGAAGTTCAACATACGTTACAAGGGCAGATGCATTACCGAATAATAAAACATTTAATAATTTTAGCCCTGCATTTCCAAAATACATATAAATGCAATACGTAATAACATTGCAACAAAATACTTAGTAAGGAGTTTAATTACACGTAATAGTAATCAAGATTAAAAATATTACTTACAAAGATGACTTAATGAGTAACTTCAGGGCTTCTTGAACGTTTCCGTGGTCTGCTTCTACTCAGAGCTACGGCGGCAGTGCCCAGCACGTGACTCTGGGCACTGCCATGACACGGAGACGCCATCAGAAATATTGAAAGAAAACAAATCAAACATTTTATATAAAAAATGGGGTTACGTCTTTTTCTTGAGCGCGTAACTGTGAAACCCGCAGCGTAAGTGCGAAGCTTGTCCCTAAAAGATGAATCGCGTAACTACGAATTCGCTTTCCGGGCCGGGTCAGGGGAGAGCGGTGCATTAACCACAATACTTGTGGTCAAAATGCAAACAAAAAAACGTACTCTGATAATATATGCATTGTCTTTGAAACTGATTGGTCCACACCAGAGACAGCTTTCTTTTGAGCCTCGTCTCAAACGGTGTTAGATCAGAGGAAGCCAAAAGGCGTTTGCATTCTGACCACAAGCATTGTGGTTAATGCAGACATGATTCCTTGTAAAAGTTTTCAGTTTGGTGTTTTAACAACTTAACACCTGTTTTGTTGCCAGATAAAAATGGGAAAAACCTATTCTCATATTTTGGTACTGGCAAAGGAGGTCCCATGATGATTTTATTTATGTTACGGTCATTGTAAGACATAGCCCTTTTGAATGCAGTTATTGTTGTTTACTCCAATTTTAACGAGTTCATCTCACGGGGTAAGCACCCATAAGCTTTGAATATGGGGAACATGTAAGCCCACGAAATGCAGTATGTTTCTGTTACTCCGCTGTATTGCTGTGATGAAGCTGCCGATTCTTATTTGTGTTTGTGCTCCATTACAAATGCACTCCCTTATGCTTGACGCCTCTGAGAGGGGCACACTGCCAGCGTGTGTTCTCCTCTGCTTAAGGTCACATTGGTCGTTGCCTGTTTAACATTTTCAATGTCCCACGTAATTTACATGTACGGAGCATTTGAGAGTGTTCCTGATTTTAAATACTCAGGACAACTGTGAATAGATATACTGCATATTTTATTGGAAGCAAAAGTTTTTAACAAGCCTTGGCATATGTTGACGTAGCGTGAACCACAAAAAATTGCATACAATATGTAAATCAAAGTGTTATATAAAAAAACGTGTAAGGTACGGACAATTTATATTCTAAAATGCACTCATCTACTTCATTATAAACATTTTTTTTGATTTTTATTTTATAAAGTGTTTTTTAAACTGAAAATTACAAGTTACCCCCCACCCCCACCACACTATAACTACTCATCCTCCCGTGCAAAGCGTCGAGTATGAAGCCCGGAGTTTCCATCCCGCGGGACGGCTCCCAACAGCCGAAACGCGATCGCCGGGGTGCTGTCGTCATGATCCATTCACTTCATCACTCACTCTGTGAAAAAAAAAATGCACAGTTAACCTTCACACAATCATCGCCTTCAAACATAACCTAAGCTCGCCGTGTGTGCTCCGTGTCGTCTACATGCATGGCCACTTTACATTTATACCATGACATTGTACCGTGAAGAAGAAAACCTTCTTCACGAAGAAAACACCCAGCATCTCAAATCACAAAAGCAAGTATTTAGATATGAATGATAAAGGGGACATCATAGTCAATGTCAATGCAACATTTCAGTCTATCTCTCTGACTCGCAGTCACACAGGCATTATTCCTGTCTAAAACACCCATCTTTAATGACTATAGTTGACCTTTAAACTCTTCCAAAGTAGTGCACGAAGGCTTTCGTGACCAATATTATTCATAGTACAGTTTTTGGGTTAGCTTGCGTAAATACAAATGTGTCGTTAATCCACCGCCACCCGACAGCCACTAAGTAAGGTTTGTCACGTGAACAAAACAATTCTGGAAAATCGCCTGATGAAGCTGGTTGTAATCACCAGCGAAACATTGTACTCAATTGTACATTTTGTGAGTTGACTTTCCATCACACCGATGCGCTTAAGTAATGGCCATTTGGCACGTTTTGTTCACGTGACAAATCTTACTAATTGGCTGTGTCGGGCGTTGGTGGCATAACGACATAACTAAAAAATATGAATCATGAATAGTGCACAAAATTGGTCAAATATTCACTGTTGACATACCAAGTCTTGTGACCTCACAACCTCCTGGTTTATGCACATTACGACTACAGTATTTTTCAGCCTAGGTCTATCAAAATTGTGCAGTATATGGTAATAAAGTCCTACACAATACCGGTACCACATCTCAGTAGAAATCAATTCCTGCTCCCTAAACCCTGATGCGAATTCCTGGAATTTCAAGGTAGAATTTTCTGCAGAAGTGATCTGGCATAAGAGTTTTCATTCACCACTTTTTTGCAGAAGGTTCACAGTTCTATTCTAGCAGCTGCTCTGGTTAATACTGCAGGTGCATGAACCAAAAACATCCATGCTGTCTGCTTCATAGTGGACGTTAAAGACGCAACATGAGGCCATTCTGTGCCAACGGCATGATCCACATTTGTCAAATTTGAAATATTACCCGCAAATTACTCAAATGGGATAGAATACAGCAACCATCGCCCCCTCCTGAACAAAAAGAATGGCAGCAACATCCTGAAAAAAACACATGATACTCAGGCTTTCCTGGGTAAACAAGCATACTAATTATTAGGTGTGTAATGGACATTTGACAAAGAGTCAGGGTTTGTAAGCCATGTCTCTTTCTGGTTATATTATCAGCGTTTCTTCACAAGATGTCCATATGCGGCAGCACAGCTACTGTTGTGTGTGGTGTTTTACGATGCCTTGCACGGATGAAGGAGTTATAACGGTTTACCCACAAGGACACAAGAAGATTCTGGCCCTTCCCGTAATAATGTCCCAGCATTGGCTGTAGACTTTCTGTGGACCTACCGGGCACTGCGTTATCCCGGTCATCCTCCACTACTTCACTCTCCTTATGGACGACCACTCTGGTGACTGACATTCCTGGGTGCTGCTTCTTTGCTTCCTTGATGGCCTCAACTAGGGCCTACACAAAACGCAAATTTAAGTTAAGGCGTTTCAAGAATGATGTTCATTCGGTATATATACGAGTAATAAATCACCATATTACTCTGCCCACGTACAAGCCACACGTCATACACATCACGATCCGTGTATATGATCCAACTATCACACACAAGTCCTGTTGGTTTCTTTCTTCCAGTGCCTGATCAATGCTGGACACATCCGTTCATCTAGTTCTGAAGTCACTTCAATAGGCCTCTTATCTACACCAGATGGCACAGTTGTATACGTGTCCTGCAAACACAGTGTTCGTGACACGATAATATAAAACAGATTTTTAATTCTCAGAACTGAAATCTGTCAAATTAGATTCGAAAGCAAATTCAGTACAGTATCGCTTTTTTGTGAATTTGTTTTGACAGCCAACTTGAGAACATCAACTCGGCGCAGTGAGAACCCAATTTAAATTCCAGGCTGCTGAAACTCCGATTCCCATGCAGGAACTCAGCGGTCCTGGTTCAAGGCTTGACTTGGAATAAGCTCCTGAGCCATCCAGCCACAGCTTACCTGCGTATTTCCATTCTAGAGAAATTGAATGCTTTCATTTTAACTTCTCCCACGAGTATAAAAAACACAATTCCTTGAACAAGGAATGAAACAGAGTTACAATGGTTTGTGTTGTACCTGATCGTGGTCCATTGTTTCATCTCCCGCAATCACAATCCTTTTTTCAATTCTTGTTTCTGAAATGCCATCTTTCACAATCTGTCAAAACGACAGATGTAAAATCCAGGTGAGCTTTGCTAAATAATACATTTCATAAATCTAATTATTCGTGCCATTCTTATCGCGCAAGGCTTTTCAGAAACTGCAGTGGTGATGTCGCTGGTTGTAACTACCGGCGAAATGTCACAGTACTCGAATTGTAAATGTTGTTGGATTTCTCTCCAACATGCCGGTGTGCTGTACTAGTAACGAATTGGCATGTTTTGTTTAGGTGACAAAGCTTACTAATTGGCTGTGTCGGGTGGTGGCAGGTTTAATGGCACATTTATATATTTACCCGATGTAACTAAAAAAAAACCTCTGTTATGGATATAATAGTTTTAGTTTAGAGTAATTTGCGGGTCATTTTCTAATTTGGCAAATTTGGACTGTAGTGGCGGTCAGCGCATGACAGCCCCCTCATTTGAATGACAACACGGGATCTTAAAACGTCCACTGTGAAGTGGGCAGTGCCGAGTACTTTACGGTTAATACACCCCGCAGCAATAGCCTGGGGTGGCCTGGCTATTATTCAAACCACGGGCCTCTGCAACACAAGTGTTGAACGAAAGGTGCCGTTGGACCATATCAATGCCCCATCAACAAAACGTTCCAAAGTAACAAATTGCAATTTACAGCCGGCCTGAATGACAGCGAAGCTGATGCACCAACAAACATAGACAAAGATCCCCGTATCGCCTTAATAAACTGTTTGGGCAAGTTCTGTTAGCGAGCACCTTTGAAGGCCTGCACGGTACACGAGGGGGTGGGTGGCCAACACCACACTCGGCCGTCTTTGTCTCTTGAGTGGCGATATTTACACACCGCACTAGGTACTAATTTGAGGCTGAGTCGACCTAGGGGAGGCCCAGGACTCGTTCAGATAATTGTCACTGGTGATGGCCGTAAGCGGGAATTTTATTTGGATGGCCAGGTTCGTAGTGCAATATGCTAACCGCTACACTGATGCACCGCGCACTTTGTCACATGTTACTCTGCCGATTGTAATGGCCTCCCCCAAATCCCACAGCTGCAAATTTACAAAAATTCAAAGTCAGTGATGAAATTTCCATATTCCGATGGTATAGGAGCCAGTGTCTCCAGGTTAACGATAACTTTAGAGTTGTGGTACCGATTTTATTGACACGTTAGGAACGATTGTGTGAGCTGAACCCCCAGCTGAGAATTGCAAATTCAACCTTTTCAATGCATGGGACATTCTAACACTGTGTCAAACTGGTGGGACAGCCGCTAACTTGAGGTGATGCAAAATTCAATTTCCAAACCCCGTACTCATCCACAACATGGACCACATTAACCCAAAGCTCAGGCCCTTCTAGTGGTTCCAAAATACATCCTCAGTTAACTACAGGTCCGATATTTACAAGAAAAAGCAACTGAAGGTTGTATTTACTTATTATTATTATTACTATATGGCCTTATTTAAAAAGATTGAAATTGTTTACATATTTCCCAAGGTACAGGTGTCCCCGTCCTCTTTATGGTATTTTTGAGGTGTGGTTGCACATACGGTGGCTACACTGTCAGTAAAAGGCAGTGTAGACATTTTCATTGTTGTACAGCACTACACCCCAACGTCTACGCTCGCCGCCATCGCTGACACGCGCTGACCAGCGGAGTGAAGGTCTAATAATCCCCACGACCCGCCCTGCACGGGGAGGCCCTCACCTGACAGTGGCTTGCCAACAAGTCTGTACCCGTGCATATATATTATAATATTTATAAGAATATATAAATTTAAATTGTATTTCGATTGCGTTGGAAGTGCAAAATTGGCAATTGTCTTACCTTGGTGATGTGCGTCGTAGTGGATGTACACACGGACTCCGAGGTGATGGTCTGGGCACTCATCAGTGTCCCCGCCTGCCCCTCAGCAATGCCCTCGCTCTGCGCAACGTAAAAATGTTCATCAAGTCAACGTGTGGAGAAAATGCAATGGTCGGTCGGTCGCGTTTCCTGGGTATTGAGAATTCCCCCCACCCCCCCTCCCTCGTGTTTAAATCGCACAACAAGGAAACCGCGTTGCTCTTTTGCACTCCTCGCGAATGCCTGGGTCGAAGCACTGCGTGCTAGACATCGTTACGACACACACAGGATAACCACCACCGCGCTTCACACCCTACTCACCTGTAATTGAACCCATTCATTTATAATTAACCACAGCTTTGGCTTTGGATGTATGTGTCAAAAGTACAGTTATCCCTCGATTTACGAAAGGGATGCAGTTCTTAAAAAAAGACGCGTAAAACGAAAATTCGTAAACCGGAACCGCTTTTCCCATCGCTTTAACACTAAAAATGAGTAATGTTTCGGACAGTCATTCTAACTCTACTCCTAAACTAAAAATATACACCTACATTACTTTTCACGATCCAATAAGAATAAGGAACATACATATTAAAACGATCGAATACTAATTAATTGAAAACTAAATTAATTAACTATTTTAAGGAAACTCGACAAAAGATCTGCTGCATGTTTGAATAACTGGCAAGGTGATGTGGAGGCGTTCTTGGTGCACTGCAGGGACACCGTGATGCTGTCGCGGATGGCACTGAAGCCTCCCGGATTGGCTTCTCGTTTGATGATCTCACGGCGCGCGGCCGTAGTGAAATTTCGTTCACGCGGAAATTCGATATTGTTAATCCGAAATTTCGTACGCTGAATGTTCGTAATTCGAGGGACACCTGTAACTATACCACGAATGGCAACGAACAGCAACAATGACCAAGGTTAATTGACAATATTGGTCGCGAAAGCCTATGCGTTAAAATGAACGACTAAGGTGTGTACTGGTCCATGGCAAGCAGATACCTTGGGTGTCTCGTAAGTGACAGTGCGGGTGACCAGCTGCTGCTGCTGTGAGGGTGAGTCAGCTGCTGCTCCTGAGCTTGCCCCCTTGGACGTCAGGACCCGCGAGCCACCCTGACTCCACGATTCTGTTGTCTTAAAGCGGCACAAACAAAACAACAACAGCGATACCTCCGGCGTCACTGCTGAGAGTTCATTTCCTACTCACGACGGACGGATTCTTCTCACGCCAAATTGTAATGAATGGTTTTGCCAATTCACTGCGTGTTACTGCTCTCTCTCTGTTCCGTATGGTTATTCCTGTGATTACACTTCGCCGTCACATTTGGCCATGATCATAGACCCTTGATTGGCTGTTCACATCCTGGCAAGGCGCATTGGACTTTGACGAAGAGGTAATTTCCCCTCGTGGGCTGCAGAAGAGTCCGCATGAGGGCCGCTTAGGCCGTATCAATATTTAGCTGGAGGGAGTGAGAAGCAATGCAAGAGGAGACCGTGTCAAGGCAGGGTGCGAGTGTGCACAGGGAGGCTAACCATCGAAAAACGACGGTCACCGCATCGTGCGCGTTCACATGTGTTTCTGCGGGCGTCTGGAACGCTCTTTCTTCCGATATTAGGAAGCCACTGGAGCTATGCACTTTTAAAGCTGGATTGAAAACTAAATTCTTTAGAACAGTTTTTTGTGTTTAGTTTGTTGTCCTACCGCCGCACCTCTGATAAGCACAGTTGGCTACGTACAATGCGAAAGAAGTCAAACATACATACATGTGACTCCATAATGTACCAAGGCCTCTAGATTGGAGCACGTGTTTACTCCAAATCAGCAACTCGGGACCAAGTGAAACTGTGAGGTTGATGTAAGAATTATTTTGACAATCCTCCCCGTAGATTTGGTTCCAACTTGATTTGAAGTTTTCGTGACTGCAGGAATTACTCTTAAATTTAAGTTTGTTTTCTCTCAAAATTCACACTTAACTTCTAACTTAGCAATCTTTGGAAGAACGTAATCAACCAGGCTATGCATTAAACTGTGTGTTAACCGACTCTCTGTGTTGCATTCCATTACATTTCCAAAATCTTACTAAGTTTGTTTTCTCAAACTTCCTATTTATCTCTCTAAAATTTGCCAGGCTTGTATAGGTCCATTGCTCTTTCTCTCCCCCGGCCGCTACGGGGTGGATTTCCACACAACTCTCTCATTGACATGCTAATTTCTCTACTCCAACCCCCCCCCTCCTCTCTGCCCCCCCCCTCTCTTTATTTAAGGCCTCGACATAGAGGCGTTGTTTCTCTGTGTGTCTATGTGTGTCTCTGTGTTGTCTCTCTCTGCTTGTGTATCTGTTTATATGTCTCCATGTCTGTGTTTTGTCTCTCTATCAAATTTAGCAATCTTTGGGAGAACGTAATCAAACAGGTAGGGTGTTGACTGTTGTGTTAGCCGACTCTCTATGTTGTATTGCATTATATTTCTAAGTTTGCTATGTTTGTTTTCTCATTCATTCTTACCTAATGATGGTTGCTTGTGTTGCAATCGAATCGGTGTATTCTATTTTTATTTATTTTATTTTATTTCTACGTGACTTTACGAAAGAACCATAGATCACAACTTTACCATAGGTCACAACTTTTAAAAACCATAATGTCTCTCTTATCTTCCTAAAACAGCTGCTATCACACCGATTAAAATATTTTTTTCAGATCCTGAGCTCTTCTCAAGTATGCTATCTCTCTGCTTCTGTTTTATGATTAAAATAATTGAACAGGTAACCCAGAAGGTACATTTCTTATCTTATCTTAATGTAATTCATATAGCCCATTGCCCAAGGCGCTTGACAGAGACTTAACAACGGTACAATGTGTGAATGTCACGGTGAAGATGAGGTGAATAAAATAGACGACAGGAAGTCATGGGCGAATCTGTGATGCGTGAATTAGGCGAAAGAAAAAATTGATGAGAGCAAATGATGACGAATGGATTTGGAGGGATGGGGAATGATTGGTAGCCAGCCGCAGAGAGAGATTACGAAGAGGGAACCAGGAACGGTGGTGGTGGTGGTGGTTATGAGGGGAAGATTAAGGAGATCCGTGGGATGAGCTGGGAAAAAAAAGTGAGTTTTGAGAGAGGAGCGGAAACCAGTGAGTGAAGACAGCTGCTTAATCGCCAACACCACCGTTCTGTTCAGTCTGATTTTCATGCAGAGATCTCCGTAGAGAATTGTCTGCAGCCCCATGACGGGAAATGACCTCTTCTACAAAGTTCAATGAACCTGGCCAGGACGTGAACAGCCAACCAGGGGTCGATGAGCGTGGCCAAATGTGACTGACTGCTTAGTGTAATCACAGCAATAGCCTTGTACAAACAAGACGTGCCCACTCAGGGTATTCTGCTACCCTGCTCATGTGGATGGAGCTAACAATAACATTCAAATAACTAAGCGGACAATTCGCCTCCGTCACGTAGCTGTCTCTCCACATAAAACACAACAGTGTTTGTTACAAATCCCATCAGCCACATGGCCTTCTGCGAGTGCATCACTTCCGCAACAGTGGTTAAACACAAGCAAGCTCTGGACTGCTTTCAACATTCAGTCTAATCGGCACAGAGAGGCTGGTTTGAACAATGCCAGTGTTTACAGGCAAAGGCCCTCTCTGTTGGATATGGGTCCTAGTTCAATGCAAAACTATGTAATACATAGCACCTAATGAGCAGCATGTGTGTAACACGCACATGGACACTTTTGATTTGCTCTACGCCTGCACGTGTTCTGTACCTGTGCAGTCTTTACAGTCGGGCTCTGTCCATTGTGGAACACAACCCTTCCCGGAGAGCCCGAAGACAGCCGCTTGTCCCACTCGCTGGGCATCTGCGGTGGCGGCACCGACTCCATGAAGTGTCGCTTGAGCTCGCTGATGCTCATCTTGTGCCGAGTCAGCTCCTCCTTGGTTCGACCGGTCCCCTGCAGCAGAGTCTCCACGTTAATGCAGCACAACAATCACAACAACCGCCGATTGCCACTTCTTCTTCTTCTTTCATATGTCTGAAGTAGATGTAGAGCAACAACTACAATGCCACATTCAGATGTTCAAGCCACATAACCGCGTCACTAAGTGGTGGTGACATCACCACGGTGTTCGTGCCAGGCCAGCTGCACGTTGAGGGCATGTTAAGTGTCAAACGCCCACTGGCAGGAGGGGGCGGGACAGACCCAGGTGCCATGGGTTGACTGACTGAGATGACTGGCAGATGCACCACCTTTGACCCCTACTGTGCCAACTTGCTGCGTTTTAGCTGCCTGGCGCTCCGCTCGTTGTTATGAGCATCGCTCCCCTGCTCTAATGTGGCACAGGGGCCACATTCCCATGCATTGACTTGGTCTGCATCGGAGCTCCCAGTTCCTGCCTCACTTCACCTGATAGAGTTCAATGCAAAACATGCAGCACGCATGATGCAAACAAAGCGAAAGATCTACGATGGTTACACCCAGCCAGTGACTCTGGGCGCTGCCTTGACGCGGTGACGCCATCAGGAATAAAAAAAAATACATTTAATTTTTATCATAGAAAATCTTTTTTTTGCTTAAAAAATGTTCGTTTTACAACTTTCTAGTTTTTTCTTGAGCACATAACTGTGGAACGCACAGCGCAAGTGTGAAGTTTGTATGGTACGTTTAACTTTTTTCGCACCATACGTAGCCAACCATGCTCATTTGAGGTGCGAAAAGTATGTCTATAAAATATTAATCACGTAACTGGAAACGTGCGCTATGGGAGTTGGGCGTGTTGCACGAGGGACGCCTGTACAACTCTGATGACGCTGTTTGTTGCTGGCCTTCCCCACTGGACATCTGTGATTTAGAGCTTTAGAGCTCATCGTATTCCTCCAGTCTAAATACAGATGCTGATATTCAGCTGATTTTAAATACAAATGGGAAAGCTTTGCAGCATATCTCTATGATAAATCTGTCTTTGCAAGTTGTATTTAACTTGACTTACCTCCAGCATTAGTTTGCTATGTCTCACGTATATGTTGTCACCATCTATTCTCATGATTTGATATTTCTGTAAAAGACAAAAATGGAGGGAAACATTACAACAAGTCTCAGAACAAAATATTTTCATTGCCAAATGCATTTAGAAACATGCGTTTAGACTATTTTGATTATTTCGCTGCTATACGTTTCCATGTGATAAGCCAAGTCGTTGAGCTATAATTTGTGGCCAGGTCGCTGCTGAAAGAAAAGCTGACAGCTAAGTGGGCTTTACCTGGTAAGAAAAAAAGTTTGTTTGTGATTTGCTTACCTTTCCTATACTTTGAACTCCTATCGTGTTTTTGTACTGTTTGTTGTTGTAATGTTCTGACCCGCCCCTACTGAACATCTGTGAAAAAGAGCTTTATAGCTCATCAGATTCCTCCTCCAGCATAATTTTCGAGTCTGATTCTGACAGTCGGAATCATCGGTGTGTCGGGGATGTCCTGCCTTCGGGAGGCCGGACGTGGGAGTGGCCGCGTGTGCGAAGGGACCCGAGTTAATGACCACAAACGAGTGATGAATTATAAATCATAGTGGATTGATCAACTAAATCAACTAGATCGTTGCAGCTCTATGGCCAGAGTAATAACGAGGGTTGTTAAACGATAATCAGTAAACCAGTATCATTTTCAGAATAAACTACCTACTCTGAATGTGAGGAATCAGTGAATCGTTTCCAGTGATATCTGATTCATAATTATTTTTCTTTTGATCGTTGTGTAGGTATAACGTCCAGTTTACTGCGACCCTCATCCATCCAACAGAGCCAATTATAAAACGAGTTGTCACGTGGCTAATGTGCCAATTGATTTGGTTTCCCAGCAAATGTGGAAAGGCAGGCAATGGTTTTACAATTTACTACGTAGGATTTCGTGACCAATTTTATCCATAATAGAGGGGTTTTGTTTACGTGACAAACCTTACTAATTGACTGTGTCGGGTGGTGGCGGGTTTAACGACACATTTGTATTTATGCGATCTCACCCAAAAACAAACCTCTATTATGGACGATATTTTACAATTTTATACAAAAGTAAAATAATTTATTTTTTAACAGACTCCACACAGAAAGGTGCCCAAGTTGGGAATCAAACTCAGGCCCTTGCTGTGAGGCGGAGCTGTCACTGAGCCACCCTGTCACCCAAAAGCAAATATAATCCAGTTATACAAAAAACATATTTTAACAACCCTTTTATTTGAGCAAGCCCACACACTCTTTGCAATGTATATTACCTGACTCTTTATCTTATCATATTTTCTATTGGCCCGTCAGCCAAAATATATATATCTTATTTTCCTTTTAGTGGCAACAAAAATCCTGTTTATAGTTCTACTTATTGTACCAGTGACAGAGAAGTGACAAACATTGACAGTTGCCACGCACCTTGCGCTCGCGATCATCCTCCTCCACCTCCACCTCCTCATTCTCAGACTGACACACGAACAACATTGAACATTGCAGCTCTGGTTAGAAACAGGCAGTCTTTAACTGCACCCAATGTCATCGACGGACCATATAGTAATCCACCGGGGCTTTCAAACAGAGGAACACCAAAACGACACCAACTCTCTCTCCTGAAGCCCTCTCGTCGTGGCAAGCAGACCTCGGCATTGGCATTTAGCTCCTGAACATGTTGCTGCTGCCATCATACGCAAAATTAGAATCGAATTACATGACAGTGCATTCATTCAACACCACAGTTCTAATTTAAAGTAATTTGCAAATAATGATATTTTGCTCATTGAGTCTATGCCTTTGGTCAATTCACAGACATTGCAGCGATGATTTGTTCATACAACAAGATCATATCTATTATAAGGACGAAAACCTCCAAAGCTTTTATCATATGTACATTCAAAATAACATGCTTCTACCTAAGACTGACCTCTCCAATACAAGTGTAGATGTGTAGATAACATTGTCTCTCAATTTCTGGTGGTTCCCCGTGAAGACTATACAGTATTCTATTTTTTGTTCAGCATCTTAAGATGCAGCTATATGCAGATGCTATTTTAATCCAAACGGTGTATCGTGTTGTCAGTTATCCGCGATGTAACGCACCCCGGTGTGTAATCTAAAGTAAACTCAACACACAGTTGAGTGTGAAGTATTGGAAAATGACGGCAGGAAACTCCTTGACGGGAACACACTTCTTTTATTAAATCTTGACTTGTAACAATACAACGCGTGGCCTCTCTTCTTCACACTGCACTTCTCTTGACTCTGGATTCTGTGCTGCCGGCTCTCTGTGCCTCGTGTAGACTCCGCGCCTCGGCTACACTCCTCTCTCGCCTCGTGTAGACTCTGCGCCTCTGCTACACTCTCCACTCGCCTCGTGTAGACCTCGCACCTCTCTCGCTGGCTACACCGTATGCATACTCGGCTCGTGCAGACCTTCCTCTCTCGCTGGCTACACCGTATGCATACTCGGCTCGTGCAGACCGTTCTCTCTCGCTGGCTACACCGTATGCATACTCGGCTCGTGCAGACCGTTCTCTCTCGCTGGCTACACCGTATGCATACTCGGCTCGTGCAGACCGTTCTCTCTCGCTGGCTACACACTATACATTACTCAGCTCGTGTAGACCGTTCTATCTCGCTGGCTACACACTATACATTACTCAGCTCGTGTAGACCGTTCTATCTCGCTGGCTACACACTATACATTACTCAGCTCGTGTAGACCGTTCTATCTCGCTGGCTACACACTATACATTACTCAGCTCGTGTAGACCGTTCTATCTCGCTGGCTACACACTATACATCACTCAGCTTCTACTCTCCATTACTCTCCTCTCCGGGCTCTATCTCTGCACCTTCCTCTTCATTCTTAGATGGTTCCACTTCTGCCCCTTGCTCCTCTGTGCATCACCTTATATACCCCTTCTTCCCGGGAGGCGGAGCGGATGCGGACCTCAACGTCGGCACCGCTCCTCAGTTACCCAATCCCCACGCGCTATCCTTACGATCCGGTTCCGCTCAGCGCGTGTTTCCACTCCCCGACCAATCACACCGCGCTGCTACCCGATCACTCCCTCTGGGCGCGTCACCGGCACACAGCCAATCCGCAGCACTACCCCCACCCGCGCACTGACGCCTGCTCCTCCCCGTCAGCGCGCGTCACCACACACACACCCGTACATACGCGCTGGCACACGACATATACACCCAGCGCGTATCACCACTACATCACCCCCTCCCACATAGCTCGCAGCCGGCCCGGCTGCTAACAACAACCAACCGCGACGATAAAACGACAACCAACAAAAAAAACCCCATAACCCCCCCGAGTGTGCCCCGTAACATAACACAACAACAACAACAACAACAAGAATAACTATGTACAGATTGACAATGAACCCGAAAAGTCAACAATAACACGATACGAGCAAATTCGAACGAACGCGCCCCACGTCCCTGCGACTACACGCAGTGACGAGGCGCTCCAACTGCCCCGACTCCTCACGAGGCAGGTCATGCAAAGTAGCACGACCTGGCGCGAGTCCGTCTGGCTGGTCCATCGTATGGGGCGGGACACTGACGACCGTCCGGCGGTTCCGGCCGCTCCAGACAGCGCGGAACGGGCCTGAAAGGGCCGGCCCCGCCGCGGAGATCCGGCCGCCGGTGATCGGCAGCTGTCAGTTCCGAGACACCTGGGAGCAGATCAGGCGAAAATACGTGTGGATCAGGCAGAGACATTTCCCCCTCTGGGTCGCCGGTCACGTCACACGCCCGGCCATCACGACACAAGGGGAGGCCATATGGAGGCGAGAACGGTTTCAGTCGGGAGGGGTGAACGTACCACCGGCGCTTTCCCCACTTTATCTGAACGCACTGGGGCCGTGCAACGCGCACGACCTCCACGGGTCCCCTCCACGGTCTCAACAATTTAGGCGACGTAGCCAAGGGTGCCTGAGGGCAATGCAGCCAGGCCCTGTCACCTGGTTTCCATTCGTGCATGGACACCTTCCGTGCCCGCAACCGTTCATTAGCAATTTGGCGAGCCCGCGAATTAAGCCGCGCGGCCTCCCTCGCCTCTGTCAGCTTGTGAATATTAAACTTAATATGTTCTGCCAAATTAGAATTAGTTCGTGGAGCGGACAGGCCAAGTTGCGTTTCTATTGGCGGGTCAGCTTCCCGACCGTACATCAAATAGAATGGGGAAAACCCCGTAGCTGCATGGGGGGCCATTCTATACGCAGCAAGGACTCCCGGGACCTGCAGGTCCCAATCTACATGTGCCTCGCACACCTGCTGGCACAGCATGGAAGTCAAGGTTTTGTGGAGTCTCTCCACCATCCCGTCAGTCTGCGGGTGGTACGGGGAGGTACGCACCTTCTTGGTACCCAACAGATCGCACACCTCTTGCAACAATTTACTCGAAAAATTTTTACCTTGGTCGGTCAGCAGGCGTTCGGGAGCCCCCTTGTCCAGGACATAGCCCTGGACGAAGGCATCCGTCACAGCCGCTGCCGACTGGTTAGCGAGAGGCCACGCCATAGGCCATCGGGTAAAGTATTCGACCCCCACTAACAAATATTTATTCCCTCTCGGCGTGACTGGGAAGGGCCCCAAAATATCGAGTGCAACGAGCTCGTTGGTACGCGAGACCTGAATAGATTGCAGCGGTGGATTAGCTGCCACGGCCGGTGGTTTACGCCTGGCGCACTCAACGCACCCCTTCAGAATATGCACCACATCACTTCCCATTCCCGGCCAGTAATAGTCACGCTGAAGCAGGGCAAGCGTCTTGTTAACTCCCAAGTGCAAGAGGCGTTCGTGTGCCGCCAAGACAACCCTCCCCCTCACAGCGGAAGGCACCACGAGTGCGTTCCGCCGGGACAAACTGTCCCATTTCAATAACACGCCCCGCTCAAGTACATAGGAGCCGGTACGCTCCTGGTCCCCCTCGGGACCCCCAACCTTGCGGCGCAATGCTAGCAGCGAGCTGTCCGCCATCTGGAGGCGGCCCCATTCGCTGAGCGACAGCGAGAGCAGCGAGTCCCGACCCTGAGAGGCAGTGGAATCATCCCCGATCGGTGCGCCCGCTGTCGCAGCCAGTGCCCCCATCTCCCCCGCAAGCGTCGGTTTACAGCGCGCCGATCCCGACAAACACGCGCATTCATCACAAGGCAACAACCGCGACAAGCAATCGGCATTCGTGTGTCGCAACCCCTTACGGTACGTAGTCGTAAACTGATAGTCCTGGAGGACTTCCAACCAACGCGACAACTGGCCCGAGGGCTGGGCGACCCTCAATGAATACTGTAGCGCCGCGTGGTCCGTTCGGACTGTAAAGTGACGACCATAAAGATATGGCCTAAACTGCTGCACAAAAAAAACAATGGCAAGCAGCTCGCGACGGGTGACACAGTAGCGCTGCTCCGCCGGAGACAACACCCTACTACCGTAGGCGACAACTCTTTCGACACCTCCAACGACTTGGGATAGCACCCCCCCAATGCCCGTGTTGCTAGCATCCGTGTCCAGCAAAAAGGGACTGGCAAAATCGGGATAACACAAGGGTGGGGCACCCACCAAGGCGTCCCGGAGGGAGCGAAACGCGGCCTCCTCCTCCGGTCCCCATTTGAACTTCACTCCTTTCGCCGTTAGAGCGTGCAAGGGTTTTGCAATAGTGGCGAAGTGCTCAACGAACCGCCGATAATAAGAAGCAAACCCGATGAAACTACGCACGTCGGAAACGGACGTAGGTGTCGGCCACGAACCGACACAATCCGTCTTCGCGGGATCGGTGGAGATCCCCGAAGAATCGACAATGTGACCCAAGTATCTAACGGACCTACGAAGGAGGTGACATTTGGCCGGTTTAAATTTCAACTTAGCCGATCGCATTCGCAAGAACACCCCTCTCAATCGCCGGAGGTGTTCCTCAAACGTTTTACTGAAGACAATGACATCGTCCATATAAATCAAGCATGTATCCCACTGCAAGCCCGACAAAACCAGCTCCATAAGTCGCTGAAACGTCGCTGGAGAGGAGTGAAGTCCCATGGGTAACCGGTTAAACTGGAACAGCCCCCCTGGAGTCCGAAATGCTGTCTTAGGTTTCGACTCTTCGTCGAGCGGCAACTGCCAAAACCCCGATAACAAATCAAGAGTCGAAAAATATCGCGCACCAGACAATGCATCGAGGGACTCATCCATCCTGGGGAGCGGATACGCGTCAGCCACAGAGATCTTATTCAGGCGACGGAAATCAACGCAGAATCGCAGGGACCCGTCCTGCTTCTTAACCAGCACAATAGGCGCTCCCCACGGGCTAGAGGAGGGCGAAATAATATCGGCTTCTAGCATATCGTTAACAGCCGACTGAACATGTTCCTTCTCCACGGGACTCAGTCGGAAGGGATTTAGCCTGACCGGCGCCGCATCGCCCGTTTCAATGTGATGGTGCAACAAATCCGTGCACCCAATGTCATACTTATGTTTACTGAATACATCAGAGAATTCAATGAGCAACTCGCGCAGCGCACCCAACTGCGCCGCCGACAAATCGTCCGAGGCGGCACATAACGAATGGACCCACTCAAGGTCTTCCCTTGGCTCAACGTTCCGCGCGGGGCTCGAGCCCACCTGCGCAACCAACCCATCATCCCCAGGGACCTGCGCCGCGTGAGCCAGCACGGTGCCCTGCGGGATGACAGCTGGTCGCGACCCCGCGTTCAAAACCATCACAAACGGATCCCTGTCAGCCCGCACCAAAGTGTGAGCCACCGATAAATCAAGACCCCCGACAGCCTTGTTAGAAGGACCCAAAAGCATACTCTGTCCCGAAGCCTCCCTCACCCATGGTTTCCGCAACCGGAGGGGAATCAACATCTGTGAACCCGGGGGCACTTGCACTGTCTGCGTCGCCACCGCTTGTATCGTAGCGCACGCCGTCCGAATGTCAGTAGGGCCCGTCAAAAATGAAATCCGGCGACCCGATGGCAGTTCAATGCATCGTTGATCGATAAGAATTTTAATGGGCATTTTAGCCAAAAAGTCAGTGCCCAAAAGACACGGAACTGCCAAAGAAGACGAAACGAAAACGGGCCCCGACAATTTGATATCTCCAATGCAAATGGACGCCCTAACCTGACCGATAATGCCCAACGATCCCCCATTAGCGGCGTAAAATGGCACATCCACTGGAAGCAGCGGACGACATTGGACTGGAAGAATATTATAAATGAGGTCCGATATAATAGTTGCCGATGCCCCCGTGTCCACTAACACCCTAATCTCAACCCCATCAATAGATCCCGTAACAACGGACGAACCCGCCGAAGCAGCCACAATTCTATGCCCCAATTCCGCCCATTCAATGTCTCCCTGGTCCCGGCCGAACCCCCCTCGCCGAACCGAATCCCCGAACCTTAACCGGCCCTCCTCCGCCGCAACGCGGCGTCCCATGTGTGCCGAATAAACAGGCCGAGCGTGTGAGGTGCCGCGACTTGCCGGGGATTGTAGAGATGACTTGGGCTCTCGGTCGTCGTCCAGCCGAGCTCCCATGGCGCGCTGCCACGGAGCGCGGCACCCGGACGCCACGTGGCCCCGGAGGCCGCAGTTATAGCACGTGACGAGGGTCGGAGTAGATCTTGGTTGCTCCGACTTTCGGCCCGATCGCAGAGGCGACCGGGCCCCCGGCCTCCAGTCCCCTGGTCGTCCCGTGGCGAACGCCTCCTCTCGTGGGCTGACGACTTGGGGTTCGGCGACCACCAACCCCGGGGCTGCGACGACAGCAGCGTTGCAACCAACGCCTTGCTTCCGTTGTAGGGCCTCGTGCGCTTGAATACTCGTGGCGACTCTCAAAGAAGAAATATCAATGTCGTCAGCTGTGTTGATAGGGACCCCCAGGTCCTGCGCCAACTTGAGCAGCTGCTCCAAAACCATCGCGTCTTGGCCCTCCTCGTCCATCCGAGGGAACGCAGCATCAGCAAGAGCCAGCAACGCCGTGCGATAGGCCAGCGCGGTCTCCGTGGCCGCTTTCCGTCTTGCGTAGAACTGATGGCGGCATGTAGAGGGAGGCCCGTAGACCCTGGCCAACAAACCCAGCGCATCCTTCAGCGTGGAGCGGTCCGACTTCCGTGCAGCCCTGAAGGCCGCGAGCGCATCGTCGTCCAGCATGGCGGGCAATGCCCGCAGCGCCGTAGCATCGGACCACGCTGACATCTCTTGATGCGCCAAAAACCTTCGCTGAAATTGGCCCCAGTCTCCGCCTTCCGCCTTGAAGGCTGACAACGTGGGCAGGCGCTGCTGAAAAATGAAGTCATCCGCCTCGTGGTTCCTCTCCGCCTGTCCGTCGGTGTCTAAGATGGCGGCTCCAGCAGCAGACGTAAGATGGCGGACCCCCTCGCGCGCTGATGAAGTCGATGCGCGCGCTTGGGAACCCACCACCACGTGGCGCTCGCCGTTCCCGCCAAAAGTAGGCCCAGGCGCAATGGCGGGAATCCCCCATTCGTTTTGGCGGGAATCTGCGGGGCGACCTTGTAAAATGTCCCCCACCGTCCCCGCTCCTCCCGACGAGCTGATCTCCGCCAAGATGGACGCGGCGGCGAGCAGCAGCTCCGCCAGTCGGGAGTGCGCCTCACGAAGCCCGGCGTCTGTCCCCGGTCGCTCGGCCGGCGCCGTCGACGGACCCTGCAGCGTGGGCAAGTCCTCTTCCTCACCCCCCGCCACCAGCGGCTCCGAGTCGTCCAGGTCTTCCTCGCGGTCAATCCCGTGGGTCCTACGGGTCTTCCTCGTCTCCATACTTGGAAGCCCGTTTCACTTCTGACGCCAGATGAAGTATTGGAAAATGACGGCAGGAAACTCCTTGACGGGAACACACTTCTTTTATTAAATCTTGACTTGTAACAATACAACGCGTGGCCTCTCTTCTTCACACTGCACTTCTCTTGACTCTGGATTCTGTGCTGCCGGCTCTCTGTGCCTCGTGTAGACTCCGCGCCTCGGCTACACTCCTCTCTCGCCTCGTGTAGACTCTGCGCCTCTGCTACACTCTCCACTCGCCTCGTGTAGACCTCGCACCTCTCTCGCTGGCTACACCGTATGCATACTCGGCTCGTGCAGACCTTCCTCTCTCGCTGGCTACACCGTATGCATACTCGGCTCGTGCAGACCGTTCTCTCTCGCTGGCTACACCGTATGCATACTCGGCTCGTGCAGACCGTTCTCTCTCGCTGGCTACACCGTATGCATACTCGGCTCGTGCAGACCGTTCTCTCTCGCTGGCTACACACTATACATTACTCAGCTCGTGTAGACCGTTCTATCTCGCTGGCTACACACTATACATTACTCAGCTCGTGTAGACCGTTCTATCTCGCTGGCTACACACTATACATTACTCAGCTCGTGTAGACCGTTCTATCTCGCTGGCTACACACTATACATTACTCAGCTCGTGTAGACCGTTCTATCTCGCTGGCTACACACTATACATCACTCAGCTTCTACTCTCCATTACTCTCCTCTCCGGGCTCTATCTCTGCACCTTCCTCTTCATTCTTAGATGGTTCCACTTCTGCCCCTTGCTCCTCTGTGCATCACCTTATATACCCCTTCTTCCCGGGAGGCGGAGCGGATGCGGACCTCAACGTCGGCACCGCTCCTCAGTTACCCAATCCCCACGCGCTATCCTTACGATCCGGTTCCGCTCAGCGCGTGTTTCCACTCCCCGACCAATCACACCGCGCTGCTACCCGATCACTCCCTCTGGGCGCGTCACCGGCACACAGCCAATCCGCAGCACTACCCCCACCCGCGCACTGACGCCTGCTCCTCCCCGTCAGCGCGCGTCACCACACACACACCCGTACATACGCGCTGGCACACGACATATACACCCAGCGCGTATCACCACTACAAGTGTAATGAATGAACCTTAAACAACGCACCTCTTGCCATTTGTTAAAACGTTTGTCCGTGCGCGCTACAAACCTCGGTGTCGAGTTGGTCCTCCACCGAGTCCGAGCTCGAGCTGCTGCTGTCCGAGCGCTCGCTGTCCGACTGGGCACAGAGAGACAGTGGGCCCTTTCGTTTCACAAGACACGGACGAGCGTCTACGCGTAATCGCGTCCGCGCGTTGTTACATTGCAGCACCGACGTTTTGTGGAACGACTTCTTTACCTCGCTCAACATCGTAAATCTCCTGAAGCTGAAGATTCGTGGTGCTGGATACAGCCACAATTGCAAATGTGATTTGTAACTTTGATCCTTACCCGTGTATCGATAGTAAAAATTTTATATGCCGTTTTATTGAGGGACTGTGTTGTTGTCTTGGTGTGGTCTGGGACTACTGTTGTTGTTTTTCTGCTTTGCACAAGCTTCCAATTAATGTGACAAATCGGCAGGAATGTATACACTTATGCAATTTGTACTTACATACTTTATTTATTTTAACGTATGTTTTGTGTATCGTTTGTTGTAGTAACTGGCTGACTCGTCCCTTCTGGACATGTGAAGAAAGAGCTTTATAGCTCATTGGATTCCTCCTCCAGTCTAAAAAAATACTATAATTTTGATACCAGCACCTTCCTTGATAAATCTTGGAAGTGATCGTGTGATTTGTGTCCACGTGCGCAACCAACTTAAGACGAGTTATGGTTTATGGACACTTTCCGGACCGATGTTTTCCCAGCAGTGTGAAGCGAACGTAACGTGTCGGCCTCAGCGCTGAACATGCCCCAGTGTTTGTGAAAGGAGCTTGCGTACAACATCAGGCGAGATGTTAACTACCTCGCCTGGTATATAGGAGATCATGGGTTCTCAACCCTGACGCCTGCTGTATATTTGGAGTTTGCATGTCTCTCCTCATGGTCGCGTCAATTGTTCTCCGTGTCATCCGGTTTTTCCCCCCTCCACATTTAAAATCAACATCATGCATTTAGAGTATTTAGCTGCTATACATTTGTACTTGATAAGCCACTTCGTTGAGCTATCATTTGTGGCCAGGTCGCTTCTGAAATAGCTCATTGGGCCTTCACTGGTAAAATAAAATAAAAATGATTCGTAGTTTACTGAGCTTTACAACACTGTAGCATTCATTACATAGGCTAGTTTCTGTTGATAAGGCTCGGAAGAGTTGTCACCTATCCGAATTTGACCTGAACATTCCAGGACTTGCCAATAGTGTCCGGGTGGCAGGAATTGATTTAGACTGAGACCTGGTACCGGTATTGCTGTGTTGCACCTTACTGCAGTAGTGCTGCTGCACAGTGTTGATAAGAGACGTAGTTCTGACTGAGACATATGTCTGGGTTTGGTCGAGAGTAGAAAAGCTGGAAATGTTACTGATAGACCAACTTTTTATTGTCTTGTCATGGGGGGCACTGATTATTTTTTGGTACTTCACTAGGTAATAATCTACCACAGCACTGCACAGTGAGTGGCATTCTTGTGTGTTGAATGGCACACCAAAATATGGCCTATACCTGCAGCGTTCACATGTTAGTTGCACGAATTGCAATTTTCACGATTATAAAAAAAGGCAGACTGGCACAGGAAGCTGTGCAAGGACAAATGCATGCACGGCTGACCGGGCATCGGAGTTGACTGCACAGAGAATGGTCTTTACCTCCTCGTCCTCTGCTCTCACACTACGCGCCCTCTCCTGAGGACCACTGAACAACAACGCGGCCTTGGGCTCCAGGTAGCACAGGGACAGGGCCAGGGGGAGGGAGAGGGTAAGAGAGAAGGAGACGGAATGAGAAGCAGAGAAGAGCAGCACAAAGATGAGCATGAAGGAGGGCAGCAGGGAAGGCGACCGGATTGGGATGTACTGGCGCAGGCTGAGCGGCACGAAGCCCGCGTACTCCTCGGGGAGAGAGGGGAAGGCAAGGTAGCCATCTTCATCCAGCAGCTTAGGGAAGTGGAACATAAATATCGGGAAACAGTCGAGGAACGGGAATCGAGCCACGAAGGGCTCGTCGCATTCTGACTCGGAGTCTGTGCCATGCAAGCTGCCTGGATGGGAGCCCCGCGGTGAGCCACGCAGTGAGCCACGCGCACCACGGGGCTCTGCCACCGGCCCTGGGGACTGAGCCTCGTGCCCAACGCTGGCCAGGGAGCAATGGGAATGAGATGGGGATGGCTGTGACGGGACAGGGGGCGTCTGCATTCGGTGTAAATGGTAAAACCAGGCAAATCAAAGTACGACGGCAGAGCGAGGAGTGGCGATGGCGAGGTTGACAAAGAGAAGGACATGGAGAAAAGAACGGTTAATTTAATCGCAATAAAACCAAAACACCTCCCGGCGACTGACCGTGAAGTTATTTCGGAAAGCAACAACCATGTGCCGTGATGAAGACATAAAATACGCGAGAAAACCGGCAACTCTGCACTTGAACTTACGAAACAAAGGCACTAACACAGGGCAGACAAAACGTACTCGTGCGTGTCTTTTTTTGGGAAATTAAAACTCTCAGTTATTTTACACTCCCCAGGAGGCTTTTAAAGATCAGCACAGCAGAGTTCCTCATACATACAAAGCCGTATTATCTTATTTTCTGTGAGAACAGCTGATCCACGATTGCTTTGCTGCCAGCTGACTATGAAACTATCTGCAGATAAGACAGCAGTGAAGGGAGTGACAAGGGACGTAATCACAACCGCAGTCTCTCTCTGTTTCTCCTCCTCCTTGCGTTCAATCCACACTTTCTCTCTTCTCGCCCACGCCTTTCACTGGAACAAACTTCCCCTCCACATGAATCAGTCACCTTCGCTCACTAGTTTCCATTCCTCACTAAAAACTCACTTATTGTTTCCGAGCTCACCCCACGACCCCCCTTAATCTCCCCGTATAACCACCACCACCACCGTTACCGGTCCATCTTCATGTTCTCATTACATGGCTATCACTCACTCTCCCATTCATTAAATCCATTCGTCATCATTTACTGTCATAAATTTTTGCTTTCGCACAATTCATGCATCACAGATTCGCCCACATTGCTTCCTCTCGTCTATTTTAGTAACCTCATCTCCACCGTTACATTCACACGCATTGTTGCACCATCGTTAATTCTCTGCAAAGCGCCTTGTTTAAGGCGCTATATAAATATAAAGTCCGATAAGATAATGTTACCGTGGCCTAGCATGAGGGCCAATCGCAGCGGACGAGTGTGCTGCATGACGCGACGTAGTGGTTTACTCACATCACATCTTTGTTAAAGGGAAAGGAATCTTAATGATTTGTAACATTTGTTATCACAAAATATGTCGACAAACATAAGTTTGTTGTTTAAAAAAAATGGCCCTGCAGCAGCAAAGCAATTGTAAAAAAAAAACGTCGTTCAACAATGACTAAGATATAAGGTAGAACAAAAACCCCTCTGTCATGTCAAATAATATAAAGATCAAACACAAAAGAGTGCAAATGCTCCAGCCTGTAAGGGTGGCTCTTGATAGGTAACATTGTTTGTGGTTAATTGAATCATCCATGACGACGTAGAAACTAATGATCCTTGAGTCTGGGCTGCATCTGCTGAAGCCAACACATTCTCAGCATTTGTTAAAGTTGCTGTTTTTAGTATCTGCTGGTCCCAGCAACACTACGTACTCTCAATGAGTCTATGCGTTTTCCCAGAATGCTAAGAAACCCGAATATACTTTGTCGCGACGACTTTCAGCTCTTTGTTGAGTTGGTGTTTCCACTGAACTACGTAAACATGCCTCAGTTTCCCTGGGCGCTCGCGCTACTGGCACTCGTGATTAGCAGCTCGGAATTGCGGTTCGGCCCTGAGAGTCATAGATACGATGCTAACGGGATCGAGGCATCGGCGGAATGGTGGGATCTTGACGAGGCCAGCGTGGCGTTCCGACGGGAGAGAGGAGGGCACCGTCTGGACCTGGCCGACACAGTGGATCGAGAGTGGCCCGCTGCCTGCGTGATGCGTCTCAATGGCCACCCTCGAAGTGACTGCCAGCGTGGTGCCATGACCGCGGAGAAACTCCGCAAGCGCCGCGACTCTCTCCCGCCCCCCCGCACTAAACACACACCCGCACGCAGCGCACCCACGTAGCATTCTGGCGGGGGGTTGCCTGGCACATCGGGTTTTAATCAGAAGGGCCCCTAGGGGGAGAGTCCCACGATTTCCCGGTGCCAGGAGATTGGCCGACCCCCACAGGACAGGTTACATTGCGGTGCCCCTAAATTGGCTTAAAATTGTATGGGCGCAAAAAGAAAAGTTTCCCTGGGCCAACCACAATGAGTTACACGCAACATTGGGGGGAGGGTGGAATATTAGGCACCCTGAGCAAGGAGCCCTGAGCAAGGGACAATGGGTGGGGGCGTGACAGCCGCTCCAGGTGAGGGCGGGGCATCAGTTGTAAATCGAAAGGTAGGCACGTGATTGGGCAAGTCTTCTCTCGTCCTTCTCCCTCCGACTCTTCTCAGCGTCGTTGGGACGCCGCGAGTCCAGTTTCAAGGTACGTGTTAGGACGTTTGAGTAGCTGGGTTCATAGGCAGAGTTACGCTAGGCTCTCAAGGCGAAATATTCCTCCTCCGGGTAATGCGTATTGGCGCCATTAATAAACTCTAGTACAGAATATCGGTGTGGTGTGATTTCTGTGTGTGTGGGCAGAACCTCGGCATCTGTGATCTGTGTGTGGCGCGACTGCGTGGAGGAGACGGTGTGCCCGGCGTGAGCGCGAGCGCAGGGCTGCAGCGTGGGGGTGGTGCGAGTGATTTGAGGGTGAGGCGCGTGAGGCGTGTGTACTGTAGCACATACGGCCGCCGTCGTTTGCGAGTTCTTGCGCTCGTGTGCGTGTTTACACAGCGTGCTTTACACAGCGCTTTTACACAGTAGAAATAGCGTTAACGGTGAGGCGTGCACCATAGTCCCATCTCCGCCGTTCCTTTTCCGCTAGCATTCGCCTCTGTTTGCACAGCGGATTAAGGCTTAGCCACGGGGGGGGGGGCATATTCATACCGCCGCCGTTTCTGTTGATTAGCGCTCGGCATGTGCGAGAAAACCCCGAGCGGTGGTGAGCCAGCCGTTCAGATATATCCCTCAGAGAGGGCGCTGGCGCGGGGGGCCGGTCACGCGATCGGCGGGGGGCCCGGCGGGAGGCGGCCCTTAGAGGAGGAGGGAGGAGTGGAGTGGAGGGGGTGGACGTCGCGCCCCGCCCGCTCACGGGGAGCGGGAAGGCTCGCCTCAAATCGCACAGGTCAGCTCGGGTGAGGCCACAACTAAGACGTTGAGTCAGCTCTCGGAGCCAATGGCTCAGCTCCCTCCTACACCGCGAGCGCCCGGATTCCTCCACCACCCCTTGGGCAGTTACCGAGTGTAACTGCCCAAGGGGTCGAGAGAACGGGCGATGGCGTCCTGGCGTCTGACTCTGCTCCGCCCTCTGTATGTACGTATGTATGTTGAACTTCTTTCGTGCTGTACGTAGTCAACCGTGCTCATCGGAGGTGCGGGGGAAGGACAACAAAACTAAACTCTTTGGTTCTTTCGGTAAAGTCACGTAGGTAGAAAAATAAAATATTATATATCACGACGTTTCGATCGCAATACAAGCGGTCGTCCTCCGAAAGAACCAAAGAGTATGGATTCCTGCAGTCACGAAAGCTTCAAATCAAGATTAAAACTAAACTGTCGGTTCACCGCCACCCTTGACGTCCCTGTGCCTGTCCTCACAAGCGTCACTCTGAATTAAACTATTTATTTGGGTGATGCTGCAATGAAACGTCACCTATTACCTATCGTTCCTTTTAAGGCCATATGTTAAGGCTATATGTTACCACACGTGTGCATGTGTAGTTTGTGAGCCTCGTCATGAGCACGTGTTCGCGGTGGCGAGATGTTATTTCCCTCGCCTAATATGCAGGAGGTGCGTGGGTTCGATCCCGACCCGGACGCCTGCTGTATATTTAGAGTTTGCATGTTCTCTCTCCCCGTGGTCGTGTGGATTTTGCTCTGGGTCCTCAGGTTTTTCCCCTCCACATTTAGAATTAACATCACGCGTTTTGAGTATTTGGCCACTATACATTTCCACGTGATAATCCACTTTGTTGAGCTATCATTTGTGGCCAGGTCGTTGCTGAAAAAGAGCCATATAGCTCAGTGGGCCTTACCTGGTCAAATCAAAAGTTTAGTTTTAGTAGACTTATCTTTACGCACCGCTGGATCTATTTTCACACTGTTAGCTATTCAACGCAGCCAACGCGCGACCGATGAAAACAGAAACCCCCCAAATACCTTCGGCTTGCGCAGATCGTCGGCACGCTTGTCCTCATAGCCTGGGAACCGCTCCTTTGTGCTCTTCAGCCGGAGTCCCTGCTGCTCGCTCTCGTCGACGGCGCATCCCCGCCACTCCAAGCGCTCCTCCTCGTCCACCACCCAGCCCATGGCAGGCCTCTGCTCAGTGGAGGATCCGGCCGTCTCCTCTGTGAGGACGATGACGTCCTTCCTCCAGCCTGCACCGGCGACCGCCCCCACCCCCGGGCCACAGCGGAATCGCAATAAAACTAAACATGGGCGGCCGAGCGGCGGTTTCTGTTTTTTGAGGGGGGACCCCACCATAGGCAAAGTTTGACTTGGGGGGGGGGGGGAGGTGGGGGTGGGCAGGGGTTCGCTTTGTCCCTCATATTAGGAATCGCGGGTGCATATCATCAATGTATATAGTTTTAATCTACATTGTAAACTACTGAAAGTAAATGAATAAAGGTGTCCGCCCATGGACCCCCTCCACTCAAGGTTGACAAGACTGTGGGAAAAATTGGAACTTCTTGTTGAATTATAATTGTTTGTATGTACGTACATACATACACATGTAGTGACAGGGTGCCATCTGTTGACCATGAGGGATAACTACGGGTATGGGTGCGCTATATAACAACCAACCATAAGGGGGGTGTAACTGGGCCAAAGGTCAGAGGCGGGGATCAGTCGGGAAGCTCCTGGAACCTGAACGAGAGTTCTAGAAGGGGGCCGTGGCCAGAGGCGGGGCTTGGCCACGCTGAGGAATATATAAAGGGGAGGTAACCGGAGGTTCGGGGCTGTCGTGAGAGTTTGGGTCCTGGCTGCCGTCGCTGTCTTCGCCGTCATCTCTTCATCGTCGTCCGGCCGTATGGCCGATCCGCTGTACGGTCCCCATCGTCATCATCGCTGTATTAGTCAGCCAACTATATAGTTAGACGCCGGCGATGTGGCTGTATGAGCAGGTCAGCTACACGTAGCCCAGTGTGTATGTTGCTCAGTGACTCTGCCTGTAAAGTGTGAGAAATAAACAAGGAGCCCTCTAACAAGTCGTATCTCGGAAGTCGCTCACTACACATACAACGCCGCCTAATTATTTAATTATAATTGTATATATGTACGTACATAATTGTATATATGTCCGTACATATATATACACAATGCTGCCTTGTTCAATTATAGTTAAACCATCCCCTGGGTCGCCAGGACAAGGCAGTATGGCGAGCGGGCTCATCGCCATCTGTTTCTGTATGTACAGGGATAAAGCCTTGCCCCCTCACGTACTTGCCTTTTCCCCGCGCTCTCTGGTTTCCTCCCACAGGCACGCATTCATTATAAATCGGATGACAACATCTTGACATAAAAAACGCAATGCATAAGTCAATTATAATTATCATGATTATTATTCGTAAAAAAATCAAACTGGAAACCATGATGAGCCGAGCGAGCGCCGCCCCTCACCTCCATCCAGGCTGCGCACCGTGTGCTGCCGGCGGCTCGACACACGGACGAACGGCGGCCCCGGGCGGCCGATGCGAGCGCTCGCCTGCCGGGTCTGCGCCTGGGTACGGCCGCTGTAGCGGAAGCGCGAGCCGAGGCTCATGAAGCGCGCACGGCGCGTCGGCTCAGGGACGGCCATCCTGCGGCACAGCGAGCGGAACGGGTCAGTGCTCAGTGCCCGTCGCACTGTCTCACAGTTCATTCCTGATATCGGTGCACACGTCATCGCTGCTATCGGTGCCATGTTGTCCCCGCTATCGGTGCCATATCATCCCTGATATAAGTGCCACGTCATCCCTGATATCATTGTCAAATCGTCCCACCTATGAGTGCCACATCATCCCTGCTATCGGAGCCACATCATCTCTATTGGCGCCATATCATCCCTACTATCGGTGCCGCGTCGTCCCTGATATCGGTGCCACATCATCCCTGTTATTGGTGCCACATCACCCCCGCTATCGGCCCATCATACTTATGGGTTCGATAATGAGACCCATTTCATGGGGAAATCAACAGTGGCTGTCCTATGGATAGACTATCCCCTACCATAGAAATGTTGAGTTTCCACCATTGGCTCAAGAGCTGTAAACAGCAGTTTAGCACCGCCTTATTTGAAGATAAATCAATTGGTCATGTTGACTTTTGAGTGCAACCCTCCATCTTGGCGAATGGCCCACGAAAGCGGACGTCATAGAACTACATTCGAGATCCTTTCAAGTGACCTCTGGTCCTCCTAGCAGAGGGCAGCACGTTGCCACTTCCTCTGCATGCGAGAGGAAGGCTGGTCGCGTGGCAGGCCGAAATTAAATTCTCAGAGCTGGAATTTTTGCCCAATTAATTGCAGATGTATACATGAATGTGTTGGGTTTTTTTGCTTGTGTAGTAATCGGTAACCGGGTCGTGACCATCAACTCGCTGCACTCCCCTAACCATTCCCCCGCCCCCTCTGCCAGACACATACCTTCTCCCCGTTCTTGAAACTTCCTACTAAACGTATCTTCAGGCCCCCTTTTATCTATTGGTTACTGCCCCCCACCCCACCTGTCGGTCAGTACAACTGCATTGGATGGTGGATCCGACGCAAATGTTTACATCGGCCATATAGGAATCTAACGATGCGCTGTAATGGGCCTGTGTTTTGTTTTATAAAAATGATTTAATAATAAAAAATAAGTAGATGACATTTTAGATAACAAAATAAATATAAATAAATAATAAAAACTTGCTGCGCTAGAGCAGTTACATTCATGACACGCTGAAACGTTCCATTGCATTCTAACGCGGCGAACGCGTGCCTATCGACAACCGTTGAGACGCCGCGTGACCATGAGCACCTGAAGAAGGTGTGGTGCTCCACACAGGTCTTCCACAGCCTCTTGGCAGCTCGGTGACTCGGCAGCTTGAACCCCACGGTGCTCTCACATTTCTCAAACTGGAAAAGGAACATTTAGACTCATGAAACTCACTAAGGCTCTGTTTAGTTTCTTGTCCTTCACCCGCACCTCTGATTAGCACGGCTGGCTATGTACGGTGCGAAAGAAGGTAAACTATTACATGCATACATGAATTGTCCTCTCACTTGTTAGACAGTTGTGCTGGGTGGGATGTGTGTGTAGTGGGGAGCGGTAGTGTAGCGGTTAGCGCGCTGCGCTACTAAGAACCCAGCGACCCGAGTTCGATTCCCGCTCACGGCCAACACCAGTGACGATTATCTGAATCGATCCTGGGCCTCACCTAGGTCGACTTAGCCTCAAATGATTAACGCCACTGGGGAGACAAAGGCGTGGTGTTGGCCACCCACCCCCTCGTGAGCCGTACCGGCCTTCATAGGTGCTTGCTAACAGCAGTTGCCCCAACAGTCTGCTAAAGGCTATGTGGGGCATCTTTGTCTTTGTCGGATTGGGGAGGGCCAATCTTGGAGGCCGCTATGTGTTTACTATGCAGCAAAAGCAGCTGCGGGATCTGGCGGAGGGTAGAGAGGGTTGGCAGCGGGGCGTGGTGGTGGTGGCATCTACAGCTTAAAGTGACTGAATCGTAGAGTCAGTTGAGAGACAATCTTGGAATGCAGTGATATGGAAAAGGGGCACAAACGCAATCTATGTAAAAGAAAGAAGTCACTATCTATGATAATTCATGGGAACACTTACACAGATTACAAAACGCAGAACATTCCGAGGAGTCATTTCTGGAGGTTCTAGAGGTTTGCCAGTAAGTAAAACATTAAAATTAATGAAAGTAAAATAAAATAAAAATCACGACGTTTCGGAGGCAACACAAGTCTCTGTCATCAGGTGGGACCGTCACAGCCAGATTTGTTGCATCAAGTGAGGCAATGATTCAAGATGTAATCCCTTAAAAGCAAGTTGACGGGGGAGGAGAGGGGGGGGGAGCTCATCAGAATGTGGTAGCCAATGAATGGAACGTATCGGGAGGGAGGGGGGACGGGGCCAAAATAATGTACGACGTGGTACACGAGTCGGCGGCGTGGACGTGGTTGTGCGCAAGCAACTACTGCTGCTACTACTGCTGCTTGCGCACAACCACGTCCACGCCGCCGACTCGTGTACCACGTCGTGCATTCTTTTGGCCCCGTCCCCCCTCCCTCCCGATACGTTCCATTCATTGGCTACCACATTCTGATGAGCTCCCCCCCCCTCTCCTCCCCCCTCAACTTGCTTTTAAGGGATTACATCTTTAATCATTGCCTCACTTGATGCAGCAAATCTGGCTGTGACAGTCCCACCTGATGACGGAGACTTGTGTTGCCTCCGAAACGTCGTGATTTTTATTTTATTTTACTTTCATTAATTTTAATGTTTTACCTACGTGACTTTACCGAAAAAACCTAAGAATATGATCCTTGCAGTCACGAAAGCTTCAAATCTAGAAAGAATTTGCCAGTAAGCTTCACCACATTTTAAATAGGATCTGCTGTGAATCATTGCAAAATATCGAGTGGCAGGTAAATATAATTGGCATGGTCTGGAGAATCTTACAGAGCCAATAAAAGAAGCAAATCCCATAGACGTGGGAATAGCAGAGGAACATTTGAAATGCGGTAAAGAATACAAAAACTAAACTATGGCTCCCACATGGGTTCCACCCATCGTAACCTCCTCTTCCCCAATGCATTTACAGCATTTACTGCCTTTTTCCACCCCAAACTTCCAAGTTACCCTATTCTTTCTAGACTTGAAGCTTTCGTGACTGCAAGGATTCATATTCTTAAGTTTTTTCGGTAAAGTCACGTAGGTAAAAAATTAAAATTAATAAAAGTAAAATAAAATTTAAATCACGACGTTTCGGAGGCAACACAAGCTTCCGTCTTCAGGTGGAACCGTCACAGCACGATAGCTGTATCAAGTGAGAGAAATTCCAAGAAACAGTATTTGTATATATACTGGTTGAGGGTGGGAGGAGCCAAGGTAGGCCCTGAATATTATTTTTGTGAGGTTCGGTGCGGCTGAAGCACGCTTGTCACCAGTGATAGCCAACATGTTCATGGAAAAGTTTGAATCAGACGCCATCCAGACATCCACCCTGCGTCCTTCCCTGTGGAAGAGGTATGTGGATGACACTTTCGTCATTTGGCCACATGGCCTCCTAGCATTGAACCACTTCTTGGACCACATCAATTCCAGACACCCATCCATCAGATTCACCATGGAAGTGGAGAAAGATGGTAAACTACCATTCTTAGATATTCTGTTTGAGAGGCGACCTGACGGATCCTTGGGACATTCTGTCTACAGGAAAGCCACCCACACAGATTCCTACTTGAAACCCGATTCCCACCACCACCCATCTCAAAATAATTCTCTCATCAAAACGCTATACCACAGAGCTCATGGCATTTCTGACCAACACCACCTGGCCAGTGAATTAAGACATGTACATCGGGCCCTCAGGATGAACGGATACTCTGACCGCACCATCCGCCAAGCTGTTTCTCCCACCATACAGAAACAGCCACATGAAACTCCGATCAAAACTATCACGTTAACATACATAGCAGGCGTGACCAAAAATATCTCCAAAATTCTAAACAAACATAAGATTCAAGTCCGATTCAGTACAGTACATAAAATCCGTGATCTAATTCCATCTGTGAAAGATGTCATTCCTGACTTACAATACCCTGGAGTCTACAAACTGAATTGCAGTTGTGGTGATTGCTACATTGGAGAAACGAAACGTCATATCTCTGATCGTGTCCGCAAGCACAAGTCAGATCTGAAACACGGCAAAACTGATTCTTCCGCCGTTGCCGATCATTGCTAGAATGCTGTGGGCTCTCATGAAATTGTCTTTTCCGAGACTAAGGTGCTCTGCAAGCCTCCTGGCTACCATCAAAGGTTTGTACACGAGGCCATCCAAATATACAAACACAGACATAATTTCAACCGTGATGATGGGTACAAACTTAGTAATCATTGGAAAGATGTTATTAACCATACAAAAAAGATTTAACTACACATATTTGGAGCATTCCTGTGAGCGATTTCAGCCGTACCACCTCTACATAACAATAGGCTCAGTCAACCATTCTACACAACAAAGACTCATTTCCTGGCAGCGATTTCAGCCGCATCATCTCTACATAACAAAAGGCTCAGTCCCTTTTACACGCACCTTTACATCATCCGCACCTAGTTTGCACAACAAAGGCTCATTCCTAACAGCGTGCTTCAGCCGCACCGAACCTCACAAAAATAATATTCAGGGCCTACCTTGGCTCCTCCCACCCTCAACCAGTATATATACAAATACTGTTTCTTGGAATTTCTCTCACTTGATACAGCTATCGTGCTGTGACGGTTCCACCTGAAGACGGAAGCTTGTGTTGCTTCCGAAACGTCGTGATTTTAATTTAATTTAATTTTACTTTTATTAATTTTAATTTTGTACCTAAGTGACTTTACCGAAAAAAACCTAAGAATATTACCCTATTCTACTAAAACATAATTAGCATACCCATATTTATAGGCCATGTAACCATCTTTTAGAATTGCTTGGCAAGAATGCATCACTTTGATAAGAACAGAGCCATTACTCATGCATCAAACACAATACAATTTACCTCTTTGCTCTGCCAAAGTGTTTTTTCAGAGAAACCCATCCTGCTAAAGAAATATGTCTCTTGACTTCTTCCTCAGGCTCCTCGTCAGAATCAGAATATTTATTTATACTTCAGAAGGGCTTTTTCTCGAGGTTTGGTGGAAAGGAACCGCAAAAAAACATTTCGCAACATAAGCGGCATCGGAAGAAAATATTATAATTTTCTCTCGTAAAGTATTACATTGGTATTTTGAATCGTGTATGAATTGTGTGGACGTGTGCACGACATTATCATTGCAGAATAGGGCCAGACGGCGGCTCAGGAAATATTCCTGCACCTGGGTCAGTGACCCACATGTTCGCACCCAGCACATCGCATCTGGTACACGTCCTGCTATGGCTGTGGCTACTGCTAGTCTCGTGTAAACTGCAGGCCTACTCCAGATGACCAGCGACCGGGGAGATATTTCAGAGAGAAATGAAGCCCAAATCCAAGGCTGCAACAATGCAGAGTGGCCCTTTGCCAATACTTGCGGCGGAACGCTACTGTGATGTTGCAATGCCTCACAGGGTTACAAGCGGTCGTCCAGGAATGTGACAACATTGAAGTAGATACATTTTAATTAACTTCAAAGAGTTCGGAGAGTGACATTTTGTACTCCGAAACGTCACGGTACTCGAATTGTAAATGTAGTGGGTTTACAACCGGTGTGCTGTACTAGTAACAAATTGGCACGTTTGGTTTACGTGACAAACCTCACTAATTGGCTGTGTCAGGTGGTGGCGGGTTTAACCCACACATTTATATTTACACGACCAAAAAAAAATAAACCTCATTTTATAAATCGTACACTTGATGAGCTCACCTCGCCAGGCCGAACCTTGATGAAGAAGTTGCTCCTGCGGTAGGAGATCTTGAGTATCTTGGGCCAGGCGAAGCGATTAATTCGCAAGCGGTCCCGGTAGACCAGCAGACCGTTGGCACACACGCCCAGCTTGATGTCCACGCCCTCGGAGTCCTGGTGGCACTGTGGTGAGAAGGCGGCGTTGTGAACAAATGCTCCGGTTGGTTCGAGGGAAACTCGGAACGCATCACGGGAATCCTCACCCAATCGTGATGATGCCGGAGGTGCCGAGGGAGATTGGGAGGGAGTGAGTGAGGGGAATGTCGCGGATAAAAGCCACACCTCGCGTGAGACATCACGCAACGCCTCACAAACCCTGCAGCAACGGGGCTCCTTCGACGCCAGCAACCAACGCGCAGCTATTCTCCCTTAAGCCCCATGCTGTACGTAATACCAGAATCAGAATATTGATATATGCTGGAGCAATCCCATGGGCTATAAATCTATTTTCACAGATGTCCAATAGGGGCGGGTAAGAGCATTACAACAACAAACAGTTCAATAACATGATACTAGTGAAAGTACAAGAAAGGTAAACAAATCACCCAAACACATACAAATAAAACTAAACCATCCCCATCATACCAAGCAAAGCCCACGAAAGCATTAACTTGGTTTCAAAAGCGACCTGACTACAAATTATAGCTCAATAAAGTGGCTTATCATTTCGACATTTATACCAGTGTAGTGGTGATACGCGCTGGGGGTAGCGATCAGGTGCCAGCGCGTTGTGATTGGATGTGTGTGTGGTGACGCGCGCTGACGGTGAGGGATCAGGGGTCAGCGCGGGATCGTGGGTTGTGTGGTGTTGATTGGCTGAGTGCCGGTGACGTGCTGGTGTGGGAGTGATCCAGTGGCAGCGCGGCGTGATTGGTTGGTGAGTGGAAACACGCGTTGGGGAAAGAGGATCGTAGAGATAGCGCGTTGTGATTGGTTCACTAACAAGCGATGCTCGCATCGAGGTCCGCATCCGCTCCGTCTCCCGGGAGGAACGACTATATAAGGGGATGCGCACAAGCGCACGAGGCCCTTCAACGCAAACAGGGGGTCGTCTGCAACGCTGCTGTGGCCTCAACTCCGGGTTCGGTGATCACCGAACCACAAGTCGTCAGTCCGCGAGAGGAGGCGTTCACCGCGGGACAACCGGGGGACTGGAGGTCGGGGGGTCGGTCGCCTCTGCGATCGACCCGCAAGCTGGAGCAACCGAGATCACCGACGACCCTCATCACGTGCTACAACTGCGGCCTCGGGGCCACGTGGCGTCCGGTTGCCGCGCTCCCCGTCAGCGCGCCATGGGATCTCGGCTGGACGACGACCAAGGCCCCAAGGCATCCCTACAAACCCCGGCAAGTCGCGGCACCTCACATGCTTGGCCCACACACTCGACACGCATGGGCCGTCGCGGAGCGACGGAAGAGGGCCGGTTAGGGTTCGGGGATTCGGTACGGCGAGGGGGTTTCGGCCGGGACCGGAGAGACATTGAGTGGTCGGAGTTGGGGCATAGAATTGTGGCTGCTTCAGCGGGTTCCTCCGTTGTTGCGGGTTCTATTGATGGGGTAGAGGTCAGGGTATTGGTGGACACGGGGGCGTCGGCGACTATTATATCTGACCTCATTTATAACATTCTCCCCGTCCAGTGCCGTCCACTGCTCCCAGTGGATGTGCCGTTTTTCGCCGCAAATGGGGGATCGTTGGGCATTATCGGTCAGATTAGGGCGTCCATTTGCATTGGAGATATCAAATTGTCGGGACCCGTTTTCGTTTCGTCTTCTTTGGCGGTTCCTTGTCTATTGGGCACTGATTTTTTGGCTAAGATGCCCATTAAAATTCTAATCGATCAGCGTTGCATTGAACTACCTTCGGGTCGCCGCATTTCATTTTTGACGAGCCCTACTGAGATTCGGACGGCGTGCGCCACGATACAAGCATTGGCGACGCAGACCGTGCACGTGCCCCCGGGTTCACAGATGTTAATTCCCCTCCGGTTAAGGAAACCATGGGTGGAGGGGACTTCGGAACAAGGCATGCTTTTGGGTCCTTCTAACAGGGCTGTAGGAGGGGTCGATTTGTCGGTGGCTCACACTTTGGTTCGGGCGGACAAGGATCCGTTTGTGATGGTTTTAAACGCTGGATCGCGGCCAGCCGTCATTCAGCAGGGTACCGTGCTGGCTCACGCGGCGCGGGTTCCTGCGGAGGAGCGGCTGGTTGCGCATGTTGATCCGAGCCCCGCGCAGAATATTGAACCGAGGGAGGACCTTGAATGGGTCCATTCGCTGTGCGCGGGCTCGGACGATTTGTCAGGGGTGCAGTTGGGTGCGCTGCGCGAGTTACTAATGGAATTTTCTGATGTGTTCAGTAAACATAAATATGACATTGGGTGTACGGATTTGTTACGCCACCACATTGACACGGGCGATGCAGCACCAGTCAGGTTAAATCCCTTCCGGCTGAGTCCTGCTGAAAAGGAACATGTTCAGTCGGCCGTTAACGATATGCTTGAAGCCGACATTATTTCGCCTTCCTCCAGTCCGTGGGGAGCACCTATTGTGCTGGTTAAGAAGCAAGACGGGTCCTTGCGATTTTGCGTAGATTTCCGTCGCCTGAATAAGATCTCTGTGGCTGACGCGTATCCGCTCCCCAGGATGGACGAGTCCCTCGATGCATTGTCTGGTGCGCGATATTTTTCGACTCTTGATTTGTTATCGGGATTCTGGCAGTTGCCACTCGACGAAGAGTCTAAACCTAAGACAGCATTCCGGACTCCAGGGGGCCTGTTCCAGTTTAACCGGTTACCCATGGGACTTCACTCCTCTCCAGCGACGTTTCAGCGCCTTATGGAGTTGGTTTTGTCAGGCTTGCAATGGGAGACGTGCTTGATCTACCTTGACGATGTCATTGTTTTCAGTAAAACATTTGAGGAACACCTCCAGCGATTGAGAGGGGTGTTCTTGCGAATGCGATCGGCTAAATTGAAATTTAAACCGGCCAAATGCCACCTTTTTCGTAAGTCCGTTAGATACTTGGGTCAATTTGTCGACTCTTCGGGGATCTCTACCGATCCCGCAAAGACGGACTGTGTCAGTTCATGGCCGACACCCACGTCAGTTGCAGACGTGCGCAGTTTCATTGGGTTTGCTTCGTATTATCGCCGATTCGTTGAGCACTTCGCCACTATTGCAAAACCCTTGCACGCTCTTACGGCGAAGGGTGTGAAGTTCAAATGGGGACCGGAAGAGGAGGCCGCGTTCTGCGCCCTCCGGGACGCCTTGGTGGGTGCCCCACCCTTGCGTTATCCGGATTTTGCGAGTCCCTTCTTGCTAGACACGGATGCTAGCAACACGGGCATTGGGGGGGTACTGCCCCAGGTCGTTGGGGGAGTCGAAAGGGTGGTCGCTTATGGTAGCAGGGTGTTGTCTCCGGCTGAGCAGCGCTACTGCGTCACCCGTCGTGAACTGCTCGCCATTGTTTTTTTTGTACAACAGTTCAGACCGTACCTCTATGGGCGTCACTTTACGGTCCGGACGGACCACGCGGCGCTACAGTATTCATTGAGGGTCGCCCAACCCTCGGGCCAATTGTCACGGTGGTTGGAAGTCCTCCAAGACTATCAGTTCACGACCACATACCGTAAGGGGTTGCGACACACAAATGCCGATGCCCTGTCGCGATTGTTGCCGTGTCAGAAATGTGCGTGTCTATCGGGATCGGCGCGCTGTAAACCGCCGGTTGTGGAAGATAAGGGGACATTGGCTGCGACTGCGGGCGCGCCGATCGGGGATGTCCCCGCTACCTATCAGGATCGGGACTCGCTGCTCTCATTGTCGCTGGGGGAGTGGGGCCGCCTCCAAATGGCGGACAGCTCCCTGCTAGCATTGCGCCGCAGGGTTGGTGGTCCTAAAGAGGACCAGGAGCGAACTGGCTCCTATGTACTTAAACAGGGCATGTTGATGAGATGGGACAGTTTGTCCCGGCGGCATGCGCTGGTGGTGCCTTCTGCTGTAAGGGGGAAAGTTGTTTTGGCCGCACACGAACGCCTCTTGCATTTGGGAGTAAACAAAACGCTTGCCCTGCTTCAGCGTGACTATTATTGGCCGGGAATGGGGAGTGACGTGGTAAATATTCTGAAGGGGTGCGTTGAGTGCGCCAGACGGAAACCACCGCCCGTGCTAGCTAATCCACCGCTGCAATCTATTCAGGTCTCGCGCACTAATGAGCTCGTTGCACTCGATATTTTGGGGCCTTTTCCAGTCACGCCTAGAGGGAATAAATACCTGTTGGTGGGGGTCGAATATTTCACCCGGTGGCCTATGGCGTGGCCTCTCGCCAACCAGTCGGCAGCGGCTGTGACGGACGCCTTTGTCCAGGGCTATGTCCTGGACAAGGGGGCTCCCGAACGCTTGCTGACCGACCAAGGTAAAACATTTTCGAGTAAATTGTTGCAAGAGGTGTGCGATCTATTGGGTACTAAAAAGGTGCGTACCTCCCCGTACCACCCGCAGACAGACGGGATGGTGGAAAAACTTCACAAGACTTTGACTTCTATGCTGTGCCAGCAGGTGTGTGAGGCACATGTAGATTGGGACCTGCAGGTCCCGGGGGTCCTTGCCGCGTACAGAATGGCCCCCCATGCAGCGACAGGGTTTTCCCCATTCTATTTGATGTACGGTCGGGAAGCCGACCCGCCCATGGAAACGCAGCTTGGCCTGTCCGCTCTACGAACCAATTCTAAATTGGCGGAACATATTAAATTCAATATTCACAAGCTAACAGAAGCAAGGGAGGCCGCACGGCTTAATTGGCGGGCTCGCCAAATTGCTAATGAACGACTGTGGGCACGGAAGGTGTCCGTGCACGAATGGAAACCGGGTGACAGGGCCTGGCTGCATTGCCCTCAGGCGCCCTTGGCTACGTCGCCTAAATTGTTGAGGCCATGGCGGGGGCCCGTGGAGATCGTGCGCGTTGCACGGCCCCAGTGCGTTCAGATAAAATGGGGAAAACGATGGTGGTACGTCCACCCCTCCCGACTGAAACCGTTCTCGCCTCCATATGGCCTCCCATTGTGTCGTGAGGGCCGAGCATGTGACGTGACCGACGACCCAAAGGGGGAAATGTCTCTGCCTGATCCTCACATGTCTCCGCCTGATCTGCTCCCAGGTGTCTCGGAACTGACAGCTGCCGACCACCGGCGGCCGGATCTTCGCGGCGGGGCCGGGCCTTTCAGGCCCGTCCCACGCTGTCTAGAGCAGCCGGAGCCGCCTGACGGTCGTCAGTGTCCCGTCCCGTATGACGGACCGGCCAGACGGACTCGCGCCAGGTCGCGCTACTTTGTTTGACCTGCCCCGTGAGGAGTCGAGGCAGTGGGAGCGCCTCGTCACTTCGTTAGTTGCAGAGACGCGGGGCGCGTTCATTTTCTAGAAATCGCTTTTATTATGTTGTTCGTCGGGCTGTATATAGTTTTTTTTATAAGGTGTTGTGTGTGGTAGTGTTAACTTTTCTTGTGGTTATTGTCAAATTGTACATGGGTTGCTGTTGTGTTGTTGTTGTTGTGTTACGGGGCACACTGGGGGGGGGGGGTTTGTTGTGTTAACGATGTGGGAGGTTGTTGGTTAGCAGCCGGGACGGCTGCGAGCTATGTGGGGGGGGGGGTGATGTAGTGGTGATACGCGCTGGGGGTAGCGATCAGGTGCCAGCGCGTTGTGATTGGATGTGTGTGTGGTGACGCGCGCTGACGGTGAGGGATCAGGGGTCAGCGCGGGATCGTGGGTTGTGTGGTGTTGATTGGCTGGGTGCCGGTGACGTGCTGGTGTGGGAGTGATCGAGTGGCAGCACGGCGTGATTGGTTGGTGAGTGGAAACACGCGTTGGGGAAAGAGGATCGTAGAGATAGCGCGTTGTGATTGGTTCACTAACAAGCGACGCTCGCATCGAGGTCCGCATCCGCTCCGTCTCCCGGGAGGAACGACTATATAAGGGGATGCGCACAGGCGCACGGGGAGAGTGTAACCAGCGAAGACTGAAGACGGGAGGAAGAGCCAGGGCCCTGCGGTACCTAGTCCCGCTGTCCTGCGAGGACCGGGACTCTGTGTAACCCAGAGGCGGAGTGTAGGGTGAGCATACAGTGTCAGCATGCCGAGTGTGTAGCCGGGCCTAGAGTCTACACGAGACGAGTGATATGGGTGTAGCCAGAGGCGTAGGGTCTACACGAGACGAGTCTACACAAGAAGAGTCTACACGAGACGAGTGATGTGTGTGTAGCCAGAGGCATAGGGTCTACACGAGGAGAATCTACACGAGAAGAGTCTACACGAGACGAGTGATGTGTGTGTAGCCAGAGGCATAGGGTCTACACGAGGCGAGTCTACACGAGACGAGTGAGGCGTGTGTAGCCAGAGGCCTGGAGTCTACACGAGTTCAGTACGGTGTGTTATAAGAAGAATAGAGGTTACGAGTTGTACCGGTGTCTGGTGACCGTACGCGGAAGAATAGAGACTACACGTTGTATCGAGATAAGCGAAGATTTAAATAAAGAAGTGTGTTACCCGTCAAGGAGTTTCCTGCCGTCATTTCCAATACTTCACCAGCAAAATTATCAAAATAGTCTAAATGCATGTTTCTAAATGTGGAGGGAAAAACCAAAAGACCCAGAGAAAAAATCCATGCGACCCACGTGGAGAGAGATGCGCAAACTCCAAATATCAGGGTTGGATCCAGAACCAAAGTAAAGTGCACACTTATAAACACGGGCTGTATCGTCCAGTGTTACGATCTAAGGCAGGCGAATTAGACGTGTGTATGAAGAGGAGCGGTAAAAGTTATTATTTTCCGTTTTCAGGCCTGAGCCAGTGGTGGGACAATTCCACATTGCTATGGTGAGGGGGGGGGGAGCGAGTCTCTCCCAGAGACAATCGCCACCACCGTTGACAACTTCCCCGCAAGGCGTTTACTGATTTTACCGACCCCTGGAGAGATGGTGGGCGGAGCGGGGGTGGGGGAGAATGGATCGTCACAGCAGCAGCAGCAGCAGCAGCAGCAAAGCAAAGGGTGTGCGTGAGAGTCGCCGTGAGCAGCGCCACTCTACCTTGGCGCGGTGCAGTTCCACCCCGTACATGGCCAGCGTCTTGGCATTCTCCAGGTAGTGAAGCTCGGCCTCCGCTGGGCTTTGGCCCCTGGAGACAAAACGTGACGGAACACCCGGTCAATAACGAGACGCAACGCAACAGCAACCTAACACCATAAGCAGACACCGTGCCTCCTTCCCACATTGTCACCGCACTTGTTCTTTGCCGATAGACAATGGGGCGTTCAACCCGCATTGGTGTGAGGCAAGCCTGACTCTGCTGACGGGACGATGGATGTTGAAACCGGTCGTAGAGTTTACTTGTAGAAAACTGATACCGCTGAAACTGCGCACTCGCAGAAGGTCAGCCTTGTGACCAATGGAAAATTTTTAAATAAAAAAAATTACGTGGAGAGATAGAAAAGGAAGGACTTGCATTGTGCGGTTATTTATCTGTTACTTATTCTTTGGGTCTTTCGGTAAAGTCAGGCTGATGACGACCGCTTGCGTTGCGATCAAAATTCACAGTTTTTTGTTATCTTCTTGGTTCTTTCGGTAAAGTCACGTAGAAGGGAAATAATAAAATAATAAAAATACAACATAATAAAATACAATTCTCACGACGTTTCGGCCACAACGCAAGCAGCCGTCCTCAGGTGAAGAACAGGTCTGTCGGAAAGACAGCGTCTGAATGAGCACCACCAGGCTTGGCAGCGTATATTTAAGCTGGGTTAGAGGGGGAAGGGCGCCTTGACAAAGGAATTTGCATATCAAGAGGAATTTAGCATTTTCCATAAATATGCTAAATTCCTCTTGATATGCAAATTCCTTTGTCAAGGCGCCCTTCCCCCTCTAACCCCGCTTAAATATACGCTGCCAAGCCTGGTGGTGCTCATTCAGACGCTGTCTTTCCGACAGACCTGTTCTTCACCTGAGGACGGCTGCTTGCGTTGTGGCCGAACCGTCGTGAGAATTGTATTTTATTATGTTGTATTTTTATTATTTCCCTTCTACGTGACTTTACCGAAAGAACCAAGAAGATGAATCTCTGCAGTCACGAAAGCTTTAAATCGAAAGTTTTTTGTTAATTTTTGTTATTTTTCTTGAACCTATCTCCGTGACTTTACCAAAAGACCCAAAGAATATGAATTCCTGCGGTCACGGAAGCTTTAAGTCAAGATGTATCTGTTACTTGTTTTACGTTTATGTCTCTTTCACATATTTGTCCCTCCCCATTAAACAATAAATAATTTCTTTTTTTTACATATCCCATCAGCCACGCGGGCTTCTGGGAGTGCATAATTTCTGCAGCAACGGCTCGGGACAACCAAACCCCTGGAACTGGCGTTGACAATTGGTGTCTCGTCAGCAGTGAAAACTTGATGAAAAAATAAGAAAAGGTTTTACCCCTTCCTAGAAACAAAGCAGAAGTTGTGTTAAAATGTTCAAACACCAAAATAGAAACCTTTTGCAAGGCATCAAGTCTGCATTAACCACGCATACTTGTGGCAAAACATGCAAACCAACACGCTCTCATCATTCATATATGCATTGTCTTGGAAACCGATTGGCCGGTACCAGAGACAGCCTTCTTTATGGCCTAGTCTCACCAGTGTCAGACCAGAGAACGCCAAGAGGCGAACAGTACACTATCAAAACTGATTTTAAAAATATAAGAATCGGTTTTAACCGTTCTGGCAATAAAACAGGTGTTAAGATGTTCAAACACCAAATAGATACATTTTTCTAAAGCATCAATTCTGTATTAACTACCCATGCTCGTGGCTAAACATGCACACACATGCTCTGGTCATAATATTTGACGTTTTATTGCCAGAAAGGGCAAAAACCTATTCCTTATTTTGTTCATTAGTTAAAACGTGCTCTTCCATCGGTGAGCGGAGCCAGTCGTCATTAAGCTCCTTTTTGAAGTTCCAAGGACAAATAAAAGTCTCCCGTTGCGTACGCAGCCATCAGAAGCGACCTCCTCCCCTGGCCGCCCGCGCGCGTTACGAACGTGTCAGAGCGTGTGCGTGCGTTTTGTAGCGTGTTGGAGTATGTGTGTGCGTGTCGAAGTGTGTCGGAGCGTGTGTGTGCATGTCGGAGCGTCTGTGTGCACGTCGGAGCGTATCAGAGCGTGTGCGTGCATGTCGGAGCATGTCGGAGCATGTGTGTGTGTGGGAGCGTGTGCGTGCGTGTCGCAGCGTGTGTGTGTCGGACCGTGTGCGCGCGTGTCGGAGCGTGTGTGTGTGTGTCAGAGCATATCAGAGCGTGTGTGTGCGTGTTGGAGCTTATCAGAGCGTGTGCGTGCGTGTCGGAGCGTGTGCGTGTCGGAGCATATGCGTGCATGTCAGAGTGTGTCTGAGTATGTGCATGCGTGTCGGAGCGTGTGTGTGCATGTCCGAGCGTATCAGAACGTGTGCATGCGTGTCGGAGCATGTGCGTGTCAGAGCGTGTGTGTGCATGTCCGAGCGTATCAGAACATGTGCATGTCTGAGCGTGTGCGTGCGTGTCACAGCTTGTGTGTGCGTGTCGGAGCGTATCAGAGGGTGTGCGTGTCGGAGCGTGTCATGAGTGTGTGCGTGCATGTCGGAGCTTATGTGTGCGTGTCGGAGTGTGTCAGAACGTGTGCGTGTCGGAGCATGTGCCTGCATGTAGAAGCGTGTCGGAGTATGTGCGTGCATGTGGGAGCGTGTGTGCGTGTCGGAGCGTGCGTGCAACCTGTGAGCAGCGTGCAGCTCGGCCATCCTGTCCTGTAGCTCGTGCGTCTGGTTGGGGGCGAGCTGGAAGCGGCCTGCGTAGCCGGCGCCGTGCTCCGCCGCGTCGTAGTCCCCCAGCTCGGCCTGCAGGGCGTAGGAGCCCAGCAGGGCGTGCACCACGGGCAAGCACGGCAGCCGGCCCCTAGCCACGTCCTCGCGCAGCTGCAGGCACAGGTAGTACCTACGCACGCGGCCAGCGGCCAATGCCATCACGCACACACACACACACATCCTTAACACGTAGTAGTAGTAGGGGCTTTTGCGAGATGGCAACTACTACCTCGCCTGGTATAGAGGTGGTCGTAGGTTCGATCCCGACCCTGACGCCTACTGTACATTTGGAGTTTGCATGTTCTCCCCGTGGTCACGTGAAATTTTCTCCGGGTCCTCCGGTTTTTCCCTCTAGATTTAGAAACACACATTTAGATTATTTGGCTGCTATAAATTTCCACGTGATAAGCCACTTCTTCGGGCTTTAAATTTGTGGCCAGGTCACTCCTGATAAAGAGCTACGTAGCTCAGTGGGCCTTACCTGGTTAAAATAAAAATAGAAAAAAAATGTCAGTTAATATTATCCATAATAAAGCCTTTTTTGGGTAAGATGGCATAAACATAAATGTGTCGTTAAACCCGCCACCACCACACAGCCAATTAGTAAGGTTTGTCACGTGCACAAAACATGCCTATTAGTTACTAGTTCAACACAACCGGTGTGTTGGAGAGTAAACTCACAACATTTACAATTTGAGTGAACGACGTTCGCTGGTGAAACGTCGTTCACTCAAGGCGATTACCAGAATTTTGATTAAATCTTCCTGTTTCTGGTATTAAATAGAGATAGAGTAAGGTGATGTAATCACTGTGCACCTACCAACCTTCATTATAAAAACCTTCATCTAAAAAAAATACTGATATCATCATTCTAATCATCAGGCAATTGCAAAAAATCCACCAAAAACGCAGAATGACAATATAATTCTTACACAAACCTCACAGTTTCACTTGTTCACGAGTTGCTGATTTGAAGGTTGTTTTAAGGGAAGAACGGAAGCTGAAATTTGTGAAAGTGAAGACAATTGCTCTCTGTGCTGGTGGAGGGGGAGTGAGAAGGGAACAGGAAGGAGAGAGCAAGACTGGGCGCAGAGCGAGGGAGGCACAGAGAGGGGCGGTAGAGATTGGGAGCAGAGAGGACGGGGTGGAACAGAGGAGTGAAAGACGAGAGATGGGGCAAGACCTTAGAGGGATTTATAGACCTCGAGTGAGAAATGTAAACAGACAGCGATAGTAGACAGGGAGCCAGTGGAGTTGGGAGAGTAGAGCAGACATGTGGGAATTGTGGAGTAGGTTTTTAAGCAAAGGCCCAAATGTCAAGCGGTCAGCAACAAGCAGCACTTTCAAAGTTGTCATTGATAAGAGCGTAATATGTGTCTTGACTTGAGCATGGTGGTGAGATGTTAGCTACCTCGCCTGGTATACAGGAGGTCGTGGGTTCGATCCCGACCCTGATACCGGCTGTATATTTGGAGATTGCATGTATCTCTCTCTCTCTTCCCCCGTGGTTGCGTGATCTTTGTCCGGGCCCTCCTGTTTTTCCCTCCATATTTAGAATTAACATCACACATTTAGAGTATTTGGTTGCTATAAATGTCCACGCGATAATCCACTTCGTTGAGATATCATTTGTGGCCAGTTCGCTTCTAAAAAAGCTATCTATCTCATTGGGACTTACCTGATCAGTTTAGTTTGAGTCTGTTATTGTAAGAGCTTGGGGGAAAGAGACGATGGGAAGGAGGAATTTCAAAATAGGGCCGGGTGAAGGAAGAAACAGAGAAGCATTGTGACCTGCAGTGCGGTGGTTGGGACAACGTGTGGATGAGATTAAACTGCCTTCTATGAGTAGTTAATACGTAATTAAATCTACCACATTGTTGGAAGGCTTAATTGAGATGCACGGTGAATTAGTCGCCTAAATCATCTGAATTCTGATTTGTGTCCAAGCGTTATCACAAGCAACACTAAACAAATACTTGAACTTATAGCTGCCTACGGGCAGGTCGCAATGCAGGCACGGCCCACACCTGCAGCATCTTGCCACTGGAACAGTGAACCCCATAAATCCGCTCCAGCGTTGGTGGTTAAGATGGCAACAGACGTTGGAAGAACATGGCCACAGCCATTGATGCCACCATCATACACCTCACTGCCAACGCTCTTTACCCTCCGCCAGATCCTACAGCTTCTATACAGGAGTGGCGCAGTAGCCTCCCAAGATCTGCCCTCAGTCTCCCACCATCTGCTCTGTTGACTTCTCCTCTCCTTGGTCGCCCGACTCGTGGAGACCACGTGTCCGGCCCTCCCCGATTCTGTACTCGCCTCCCACCCAGCAGCAGCCGTTTTGGCCTAATTACAACTGCGCACATGCCTGACACGCTCTCGTACAAACCTACAAAAGTAACAAAAATTGCCCCTTGCAATGAATTACACTAAATTCATATTGTTAAGTGAATATAATAAGATCCAACCGTGTCCATCCAGTACTCACCGAGCTGCATTGGCTTTCAGTTGTCGGATGAATACACTATGAGGTCGTACTCATTACACACAAATGCTTGCCACAAATGAACCACAATACCTTGCTGATCTCGTCAAGGAGCACAAACCATCACGCCAACTCTGGTCATCCTCGCAGCAGTGGCTTTTGGTTGGCCATCGAATAAATACGGTCACCGAATCGCACACTTTCAGATATGCTTCCACGGCCGTCTGGAATGCTTTCCCTTCTGATCTTAGGAAGCTACTGGAGCTATGCACTTTAATCTAGATTGAGAACTTATTTCTTTAGAACTGCTTTTTGTATTCTTGGTTCTTTCGGTAAAGTCACGTAGAAGGGAAATAAAAAAAAATTACATTCTCACGACGTTTCGATTGCAACACAAGCAATCATCATCACAAACTAAGTTGCCTCTGTGGTAGCAGTAACATTGGATAAACCAAACGACATGTCTCGGACTGCATCCGTGAACACAAAGCAGACCTAAAATACGGTAGGACCAACACCTCAGCCGTGGCAGACCACTGTTATAATTCAGTGGGCTCACATGACATTGACTTCTCCAAGACAGAGGTTCTCTGCAAGCCATCTGGCTACCATGAGAGATTCGTTCATGAGGCTATCCACATATACAAACACAGAGGCAATTTCAACTAAGAAGATGGATTCTGGCTTAGCAATCATTGGAAGGATTTGATAAACCATTTCGGGTCTTAATTGATTGTGTTCACGCTTACGGTGACTTTCAGACCGCATTCCATTCTCTTTCTCTCCCCCCTCCTCCGTTCTGAGCATAGATGGACTCGTCCGCCTGAACAACCGCCAGTTGCTGTCCGTGGTGCTAATGTTAAGAAAAAAACGCCACTTTTTTCAAAATTTCTTGCTGTGGTTTTCACACCTGATGATGATTGCTTGTGTTGCAATCGAAACGTCGTGAGAATTTTTTTTTTTATTATTTCCCTTCTACGTGACTTTACTGAAAGAACCAATAATATGAATCCCTGCAGTCACGAAAGCTTTAAATAGAAATTTAACTGCTTTTTGTGTGGCCTCAGATCACACCACTGTTCTGCTAACGTCAGCATACAGGCCGCTGGTTAAAGACACCAAACCAGTTATAAAGCGGATCTGCGTGTGGCCTGAGGGGTCTTCAGAGGCACTCCAGGACTGCTTCTCCACCACCGACTGGAACATGTTCAGAAAGGCAGCCACCTACAACAACACCGTAGACCTCCAGGAGTACACGGAGACCGTCACTTCCTACATGAGGAAGTGCATGGAGGATGTCACGGTCACCAGAACCATCTCCATTCGGGCCAACCAGAAGCCATGGCTGACAGGGGAAGTCCATAGGCTCCTGAGGGCTCGGAACGCCGCCTTCAAAGCTGGCGAGGAGATGGGCCTGAAGACAGCCAGGGCCAACCTGTCGCGAGGTATCAGATTGGCCAAGAGGCAGTACTCCAGGAGGATCGCCGACCGCTTCAATGACAGCAGAGACACCCGGAACCTGTGGCGAGGGATGCAGACCATCACGGACTATAAACCCTCTCCGCAGACCTGTGACAGCTCCACCTCTCTGCTGAACCAGCTGAAGGATTTCTTCGCTCGCTTTGAGGCAGACAACAGCACCCCAGCACAGAAGACTACACCACCTCCCGGCGACCAGGTGCTGACGCTATCCCCAGATAGCGTGAGGGGATCCCTCAGAAGGACGAACCCAAAGAAAGCCCAGGGCCCTGACAACATTCCGGCTCGTGTCCTGAGAGACTGTGCGGAGGAGCTCACAGATGTCTTCACCGACATCTTTAACACCTCGCTGAGACAGGCTGTTGTACCTACGTGCCTCAAAGCTACCACCATCATCCCGGTCCCGAAGAAGTCATCACCCTCCTGCTACAATGACTACCGCCCGGTCGCACTCACTTCAATCCTTATGAAGTGCTTCGAGCGGCTAGTCCTACAACACATCAAGTCTGTCCTTCCCCCCGCCCTGGACCCTTTCCAGTTTGCGTATCGGTCTAACCGCTCGACCGATGACGCCATCTCCGCTACCCTCCACTCAGCTCTCACCCATCTGGAGACTAAAGACTTCTACGTCAGAATGCTGTTCATCGACTTTAGCTCAGCATTCAACACAATCATCCCCCAGCAGCTCATCCACAAACTAGACCACCTGGGGCTCAACACCTCCCTGTGCAACTGGCTGTTGGACTTCCTGACAGGGAGACCACAGGCAGTTCGAGTTGGCAGCAACACCTCCGGCACCATCACACTGAACACAGGGGTCCCCCAAGGATATGTGCTGAGCCCCCTCCTCTTCACTTTGCTGACCCACGACTGCACACCATCATTCAGCTCCAACCTCTTCATTAAGTTTGCGGATGACACAACTGTGGTGGGTGCCATCAAAAACGGGGATGAGACAAACTACAGGAGTGAGGTGAGCAGGCTGGCCACGTGGTGCAAGGACAACAATCTCCACTTGAATGTTGAGAAGACGAAGGAGATTGTTGTGGACTTCAGGAGAGTGCACACCCAGCATACTCCGCTAACCATCAACGGTGCTGCAGTGGAGAGGGTGAGATGCACCAAGTTCCTGGGTGTGCACATCTCTGAAGACCTGTCGTGGAGTCACAACACTGCATCACTGGCCAAAAAAGCCCAACAGCGCCTGTACTTTCTCCGCAAACTGAGAAGAGCAGGAGCCCCGCCCCCCATCATGCACACCTTCTACAGAGGCACCGTTGAGAGCATCTTGACGAGCTGCATCACCGTGTGGTACGGCACCTGCACCGTGTCCTGCCGCAAGACTCTGCAGCGCATAGTGAGAGCAGCTGAAAGGATCATTGGTGTCTCCCTCCCCCCTCTTCTGGACATTTATAACACCCGCATCACCAGCAAAGCAATCAAGATTGCAGGTGATCCCACCCACCCATCTCACAGCCTCTTCAGCCTGCTGCCGTCAGGGAGGAGATTGCGGAGTCTTCGGGCCAAGACCAGCAGGCTCAAAGACAGTTTCTTTCACCAGGCTGTCAGGAGACTCAATTCCCTCCCTGCTCTACCATCACTCCCCCCTCTGCCCACCCTCCCCCCTTTGCCCCCTGACCCCAACCCCCACACACACATTCACTCGTACATCCTGATCTCTGGACTGCACATTGCACTACATCGCACTACCACACCGGTTTAAATATCTTATTTCTTTAAATATTTTATTTAAATAATATTTTATATTTTATAATTCTTGACTGTTGTTTATTTTAAGTCTATTACATTTTTGATTATTTATCTTGTGTTGATCGCCGATTGTTTATTGTTTATTTATGTCTGTTAATTGTGATTCATTTTTTTAATTGCTTGGTTGCACCGTGGGACCAAGAGAGAGGACTGTAATTTCATCTGTGTTGTATGTCATGCATGTAACACACTTGACAATAAAGTGACTTTTTTTTTTGAGTTTGTTGTACTTCCCACGCACCTCCGATTAGCACGGTTGGCTACGTACGTTTCGAAATAAGTTCAAAATACATACACACATACACAAAGATATAGTAAACAGTACCTGCTAATGTCTTCCAGGAGATGTGATGGGTCCGGTGGATAAAACTTCACATTGAAGGAAACAAGCCACGGAGAGTCTGAAAAAGTCCCACAGCCAACATGCAGTAAATCCGTCGCTAAGACGTGGTGCAGTGAAAACCAGGTGCATCTCACAGCAACAAGGACCTGGGTTCAAATCTTCACCTGGGTGCCTTTTTGTGTGGATTTTGTATGCTCTTCCCCTGTTATGCAAGGGTTTCCACCAGGTTCTTCAGTTCCCTCCCATAAATAAATAAATAGCTTACGATGTAACTGGTATTGGCCAAACATCCCAATGCGGAAACATTGCATGCAAATTACTCAATTGGGATTATATAGAGTAACGTCGGCCCGTAATGTGAGGCTTTCCTGGGTAAACAATTGCAATTGGGAGCCACAGTGGTGAGATGTTAACTACCTCGCCTGGTATACACGAGGTCGTGGGTTCGATCCCGACCCAGACACCTGTATAATTGGAGTTTGCATGTTCTCCCCGTGGTCAGGTGGATTTTTCTCCAGGTCCTCCAGTTTTTTAGTCCACATTTACAATCAACACGCGTTTAGAGTATTTGACTGGTATAAATTTCCACGTGATAAGCCACCTCGTCGCTTCTGAAAAAGAGCTACGTAGTTCAGTGGGCCTTACCTGGTAAAATAAAAATTAGTTTAGTTTAGCAATGTTATTGGAGGGTTTGTAGATTTAGAAAACTGGTCATCAGAATTTTTTTTAAATGTTATTCTCAGTAGTCCCCATGGTTTAAAGTGCAGTCTCCAATTCTGATTATAATTACATTCTCCACTCTGGCCCTATACTGCCTCTCTGACGAAGTGCTGTTCAGAAGTGACGTTGCCTGAAACATCACTGATCATTACATTTTTTAAGGCCGCAGTGTTGTTCACGAGTGTGTTGGGGTTTACATAAATAATTCGCTGGACTATTGAGATAGTTGATTTGCAAATAATTCCCGTATCTGTAAATAACGACGTGTTAATGATGTTGCTATAACCATTCAATTCTTGTTTATGATTCGTTCGGTTAAGTCACGTCTAAAGATAAAATAATAAATTAAATTAAATAATAGAATACGACGTTTCGATTGCAACACAAGCAATCATCATCAGGTATAATGAAATAGCGACATAAAATCTAACCAGAAAACTATAGACAGACATATTAGCAGACAGATATCACCAAGATACATAGAGAGAGCAACACAGGTAACATTAAGATTGAACCACTTCTACGGGGAAGTTTTAAACTTATCTTCTTTTTTCTCTCTCTCTGACTACTTGTTCTCTCTGCCTGTGTCCTCTCTTTGGAATGTTCACACTTAAATTCTAACTTAGCAATCTTTGAAATACGTAATCAACCAGGCTATGCGTTAATTGTGTGTTGACCGACCCTCTGTGTTGTATTACATTACATTTCGATATTTTACTAGGTTATTTAATTTTAGTGTGTCCTTCTCCTGATTTTGAGGCTTGCTTGCCGTGTCATCGCACTTGCAGCACCACGTTTTGTTGTCCACTCATTGATATGCTAATTTTTTCTCTAACCCCCCTCCCTCTCTCTGCGTCCGCCCTCCTCTGTCTATTTAAGGCCACCCCACAGAAACGACCACCTCTCTCTGTTACCTGTGTTGCTCTCTCTATGTATATTGGTGATATCTGTCTGCTAATATGTCTGTCTATAGTTTTCTGGTTAGATTTTATGTCGCTATTTCATTATACCTGATGATGATTGCTTGTGTTGCAATCGAAACGTCGTATTCTATTATTTAATTTAATTTATTATTTTATCTTTAGACGTGACTTAACCGAAAGAACCAAATAATAATTCCTGCAGTCACGAAAGTTCTAAAATTAAGATTCTTGTTTATGATTTAGCTGCTTAAAATAACTAATTTCTATCTATAAAAAAAGTAAAAAATTGTCTGTTTGTCGGTTTGTGGCTTTGTGTGCGTTCGCGCGCTCGCAAAGGATTTGGCTCAGGTACCACGCCGTAAGCCCCGCCGTGAGCAAGCGCTATTCCTTTTTCACATCCGTTAACTTTTAATAAGTATAATTAGCGATTTAGTGCGATTTTTTTGCGCTATTTGCGCTATCTCTTTATTTATTGTTTATGAAGCGTGCACGACCATACCAACTCACGCGCCTTTGGTGGGGGGGACGGCCCATGCCAAGTCGCACGCCTTCGGTGGGAGTGAGGGGGACATTTTCTTTCGTGTTAAAAATGCTTTAAAAATTCACTAAACGCTGATCTTAAATCTTCACTGTGTGATGTCCCCCCCACCCTGATGCATGCAGTTACTAATATATACAGTCGCTAGATGTTACCACTATAGGCCGTAGATATTACTGCAGAGCGGCCGGGGAGATCATGGCTGGGGGCGGGGGGTCAGGGGAAGCAGCCCAACCCCAGCCTGCCACCTCGGCCGGCTGGACAATCTAGGCGAGGCTCTGCACGTCACTAGGCCTCATCACGCCACTCTGTCAGGTGAGTACTTTGTGCTATAGAGTCGATAAATACTGCTCTAAAGTCGGCATGTACTGCTGTAGTGATAGCAGGTACCACCACGGTCGGTATGCAACGCCGGGTATATAAACTAGTTTCATATAAAAGTTTGATGCGAACATTGATATTTAACATAAGACTAGAGTGTAAATACTCGAAAAAATGTAGAGCAAATAAATAATAAACACATATCAATTGTGTAAAAAACATTTGCATTTTAAGTTGAACCTACAGTCATTCCTCTGCAGAGCTTACAATGGATGAATATTGCACACTCGTGATAACCTAGGTTATGAGAGCTACGCGTTTATACATTTGAGGTACAAAGTGTGACACATGTCATACTTACGCATCAGCTGTTTCTTAATTTCTTTAATGGGATCCAGCCAATTCTGAAAAAAAATACGTGAAAATGTGAAATCCGTAGAGACAGAATACTAACTGTCGACACCGTCAATGTAATTATTGCCCTGGATTGCAAACTGTTAGATTTTTTCTGACAGATTTCCAACCATGCACCTTAAACACATCATCTGCACATGATCTGCGCATGTGTAGTGACTGTGATTGACACTGTGTGGTGCCGGGCTTACGAAGCTACAGCGGATAATGTGTTGTCATTATGGGCAGCCCGGTTACGGGGAGTAGTACCAGCCCTAGCAGGGCTTGGGTGAGCGCTGGTCAGCGCGAAGGCACCGCAAGCAGTGTGTGGTGCGGGCTCCCGGTGAGAGAGCGAGAGGGAGCGTCAGCCAGCCAGGGTTACGTTGGGGCATGATACACTGGTTGACCTGCTGATACGTAACTGGATGATATTGGTGGACAGGGGCCGCTGGGCGGTCACGTGGTCTAAAAGAGCTCTCGGGAACCTTCGAGACAGAGCTCGAGAGATCTGGAAGGTGGGCGGGGCGAAGGGCGCAGCAAGCCCCAGCCCAGGGGCATATAACGGGGGTCCCGTGAAGAGCTCGAGGTCTTCATGTCCTGGTGTGAAGAAGATCCACGTTGGGGAGAAGAAGCCTCTAGCCACGCGGTCCAGGACCCAGCTTGTGGTCCGGGCCGGGATAGCGAACTGTGTCTAGTTCTGCCGTAGCGTGGTTAGATGTGCATTCCAAACCCGAGTGTAGATTGTGTAATGTTGTGTTCAGTTGCGGAATAGTGTTGCTCCCAAGATAAAGTCTGCGACTCAGTTGGACTACACATGTAGTGAACGCAGCACGAACGAGAAAATATTTTTTTTCTCGTGAAAATTCATTATTCTTGAGTTAACGGTCTCCGAGTGAGGCTCAAGCAACACCGGGCAAGCGTGGCGAGCTGCTCCTCTGTACTTGGTGGGATTTCCACGCATTTCTCAATGCAAGTGGGGGTTTCACAACACGTCGCGCCATCAGTTGCCGACTGCCGATGTTGCCCCAAAGGGTTCCCGGCACTAAGCGGCCCTCAACGACAACAAAATGCAGCTTTGGTGATCTGCGCTGAAAGAAATCGCGTTTCTCTTCTCCTAACCATGAATGGAACCACATCCACATTCATTGCGAGTCGCAGCCATGGACACCCATCAAGCATGACACTTCACACTGGGAGATATGGCAGTACATTCTCGTGCTCCTATAATGCGGCAATAGTAATTGTTGCGTTCCTGAAGAACACCGCGTTGCGGAAAAATCGCCTTATCATAAATTATATATAATTTAGGGTAGAAATCACAGTCCGCGATAACACGTGAGATGCGTTCACAGGCTGAACAGAGACTGAGGCGCGTGGGTAGCATCTAGAAGCATCCAACAGCATCCCACCTTGTGTGATGCTACACCGAGGCTACCGTACGACCGCTTATTCCTACTCGTGCGACGTAGTTCCGTTCGATGGCTCGCGTAATATCCAATTCGCATCCGCGTTATAAAAAAAGTGTTCCCTAATACATTTATCGCGTTATATCATATCTAATTTGCACGATTTAAACGACGCAGTGTTATAGGAGAGCACACTTTAATTGCTAATGCGCTCCGATCATAATTCTCACGTAGCTACGAAGCGACGGTCTGCTTCAAGTTTCACGGTGGATCGAATTCCCTCGCATGTCTCTGCGAGCTTCACGGTCATCCTGGTTGTCTCAAATTTAGTGTGACAAGAAGGAGGATCAAGACATCACCCCGCTCAAAGAGCCACTGACGCCGCAGCACCTCGCCAAATGCGTTCATGCCAACGATGCTGCGAGCCTGCCGGCTGCCTCCGCGCAGTCCCAAAGGGAAGGTGGAAGCGAGGCGAATGTGTGCACATGTAAAAAAACGCCGCCGTCACCTTCTGATCCGAGGCATCCTTGTAGGTGAGGGAAAAATAGTCCCTCTCCAGAAGGTTTAGATGCTCACACACCCTGTGGAATAGCTCGTGTCCTTTTGCATGTCTCTGCGAAGAGGGGAAATACAGCATGACGTACGCGTACCATCAATCACCATGACATATGCGTACCAGCACTCACCAAGACATACGCATCACCATGTCATACACGTACCAGCAATCACCATGATATACGCGTACCAGCAATCACCAAGACATACGCATCACCATGTCATACGCGTACCAGCAATCACCATGACAAACATGTACCAACAATCACCAAGACATACATGTGTAGTGACATCTCGGGATATCACTGTGTAGTGCCGGCGCTAGAGAGGCATGGCATGCGGTGTATTGACATCGCAGATACCACTATGGTGTGGGTGTAGTATCGGCCCTAGAGGGGCTCGGTCAGCGCTGATTGATAGCGCTGGATGGCATCACGCTTGGCGTGCAGTGCCAGTTCTACAGGATAGGGTGTGGGAGTGCCGGCCGTAGGAAAGGGGTTACTAAAGGCCATGGCACTCTGGTTGACCAGAGAGGACACATGACCAGTTAAGTCTACAAAGGGTCCCTGAGTGGGGGCTAGGGGTGGTCACGTGGTTGGGGTCCAGATCCTGCTCGAGGATTCTGGAAGGTGGCATGGCCAAGGGCGGAGCCAGCCATGCCGCAGAGAATATAAGCCGGGTCCCCCAGAGGGGCTGGCATTGTTGTTAATCCTGAAGAAACCTTCGTCTACGTTCAACGGTCTACCGAGTCTCCAACACTTGGACCTGGACCCGAGCTGTGGTCCGGTCCGTTGTAGCTAGTTACGTTGTAATTAGCGTAGTTAGCCTGGTGGTCACCACCACAGGTTGTTATTCTGTTAAGGGGCAGTTACCCCATGTGTTGGTGTTAAATAAATGTGTTGCCTCCAAGAGTACGTCTGCGACTCAGTTTAACTCACTACACGTGTACCAGCAATCACCATGACATACGCGTACCAGCAATCACCATCACGTTCATAAGCGTACCATCAATCACCATCACATACCATACCATCACGTACGTGTATCACCAATCACCATCACATACGCGTACCATCACCATGATATACCTGTACCATTAATCACCATCACCAGCACATACGCGTACCATCACATACACGTACCATCAATCCCCATCACAAACGTATACCATCAATCACTATCACATAAAGCGACCAGTTTATTAAAAATATTAACAGGTTATTTTTATTTGTACTGTCACTTAGAGGAAAGGAAGATTTATCAATTTACTGGACAGGTGGATTGGGTTGGGTAGTGGGTGGCTTGTGGGGAGCGGTAGTGTAGTGGTTAGCGCTACGCTGTGCTACGAACCCGGTGACCCGGGTTCGATTCCCGCTCAAATGAGTACCTGGTGCGGTGTGTAAACATCACCACTGGGGAGACAAAGGCGGCTGGGTGTGGTGTTGGTACATTCACCCCCTTGTGTGCTGTGCCGTTCTTCATAGGTGCTACTCGCTAACAGAACTTGCCCCAACAGTCTGTTCAGGCTACATGGGGGATCTTTGTCTTTGTAGTCGGTGACTATGAGCACTGTCTGAAGTGTCACGCAAAATAATCTATGAGCGTCATTGTAAAAAATATAGTCACGAGTCAAGAATGTAAATGTATGTATATGTAGAGACGTAAATAGCGTCTCTATGGCGTATAAGCCGACGACAACCACAACTGGTGAATGAGTGCGCACGTACCTCTCGATGGGGCCGATGGAGACGTGATGGAGAAGCAGGCCCTACAGAGCAGGGCCCCGTCGCAGAGAGAGAAAAGGGACGTGCCGACACGAAGTAGTGAAGGGGGCCCGGAAACGGGGGCCCGGAGGACATGTGACGCTGGCTCCGGTTCCGTCATGAGAGACCGAGGAAGGGGCGTGGCCAGAGGTGGAGTAAGGCCACACTCGAGAGGATAAGAGGGACGGAGGCGGAGCGATCGTGGTTGTCTGGCGGGAAGAGCTTACCGTGCGGCGTTGCTTCGGGGGTCTTGGAGCGTCGGTCGTCGGGGGACCCTTTGGGGTTCTAGAATAACCATGAGTATTGTTAACCCGAAGCCCTGTTAAGTTGTTAATAAATCGTGGTGCCTCCAGACTTCTGTGTGTGCCTCATGAGACACACACTACATCTGATGCCAGAAGTAAAAATATTTTATAGCTAGGTGATAGCGTAGGCTTAAAATATACACGAGAAGAAGACAACCTACCAGGGATTCTTCAGAGGAAGAAGACGAAGAGGGGGTGATCCCCCAGACAGCCCCGGTAGAGGCGGCCCCGTTGGAATGTTTGGGCCTGCGGAGCAGCGGAAGGAACGTGACCTCGCCACGCCACCAGCAGCGGGGGAGAGACAAGTGGGCGCGTGGCCAGCGCTTGGCCAACCTACTGTCCACTTCGGCAGTACTCGTCGCGGAGATGGACCTGCACGAGCCGGCTGAACGAGTCGGAGGACCGGAGCCGCGAGGCGAAGACTTCGCCGTTGCTACGTCTCGCGCGCGGGAAACGTGGGAAGCGCAGCCTACACAAGAGGCCGCCATTTTGAGCAGTGCGCGGGACGTGGTTCCTGCCATCGCGAGTGTCCCGCCAAAAATGCAAACGGAGGGTCCTGCTCTGAAGAGGCGCCTTCCCTTTGTCGCGGCAGGCGGAGATTGGGTGTTAGATGACGCTGCCTTGGGAGCATTCTACTCCATTCCAGCCGAGGATTGGGTGACGTTGGCGCAAGCTCTTCAACAGATGGCGGGGATTTTCGACCCGCCATCTAACATGAGCCATAAGTTTGCTGCACGGAGATGAGAAGAAGTCGAGATGCCTCTTGTCTTCGGCAGGGCGCTTATCTCGCTGGCCCAGGCAGCGTACCCAAAAATGGACAAGGACGGCCTTGACGCACTGGTCTTGGATCACATGCTGGGGCTGGCCCAGGAGCTTGATGTTGTGCTGCCTGCCTCCGACGACTTGACGTTGCTGAGAGTCACAAGGTGCCTCCAGGCCCACCTCAACATCAAGCGCCGCTTGAAGGTGGTGGCGTGCACGTGTCCTGCTGAAGATGCAGCAGCTTCTGATGAGGTCGAGTCCTCCCAGGCCTTCGCGTCGCTCAACATCAGCGGATGGAGGAAAGCCGACATGGGGCGGAGGGACGACCGTGATCAACGGACGGAGGCCTCCTCCAGCCTCGGATCATCCCCCGTCGTGTGTTTCAAGTGTGGCCTTCTGGGCCACATCTCCAATGGTTCTCCCGACCGTGGGAGAACCTCCAGGACGTCGTCATCCTTCGGCCGACCCTCTCCCACTCCGCGAGTCGTGCTGCACCACACACCCGGCCCTCGCACTCACCTCATTCATCCGGTTCATGCGTCTGCCTTGATTCGCGTGTGGGGCCGTGCGCTCGGGGTGCGGGGCGGCTATTTTGGAAATTGGCGCCGATGGATGGCCAAGGCGACCTGGTCAGAGGTCAGCATTGGGCCAACGCATCGTGGCCACGGCATTCTCGGCCGTCATTGACACTGTGCAAGGGATAGAGGTGCGGATGCTATTTTACACGGGAACATCCGCTACCATCATATCTGAAATGATTTTTGACTGCTTACCTGCTAAATCAGCTACCCTCCATCCGGTTGATGTCCCGTGCTTTGCGGCAAATGGCGATTTATTTGGGAATTATGGGGCTACCATAGCCATTGGCGATATTTAAATAACCGGCCCGATATTAGTTTCCAAATCGTTGGCCGTGCCTTGCCTGCTTGGAACGAATTTTCTAGGAAAAATGCCCCTCAAGATCCTCATTGACCAGGGGTGCCTGGAATTGCCGTCCGGCTGTAGAATGGCCTTTTTGCCCTCCCCCACTCGACTGTGTCAAGTAAACGCCATGATCCCAGCACTCGTGTGGGAAACAGTTAAAATTCCCCCTGGAGCACAAATGCTGGTGCCTTTGCGCCTCAGGAGGCAACTCAATGGGGATGCTACCAAGGGAGGTGTTCTTCTAACACCATCCAACAAAGTGAGCCGTGGCCTTACGTTGGTCGGGGCCCAAACTATCATCAAAAATGACCAGCAGCCTTTCATTCAAATTTTAAACCCTGGTCTTGGACCCACTGTCAAACAGGCGGGCACGGTCCTAGCTCACACATCGCCAGCAGATGGCAGGGTGGTAATGACGGACCCCGTCAAGATGGTCACTGCTGCGGAGCGGGGTGAGAGTTGCGACTATGCGTGGGTGGACGCACTCTGTGCCGAAAGCCCTGACTTGTCAGAGGTGCAGAGATCCGCATTGCGTGCGCTCATTAAGGAATTTTCGGACATCTTCAGAAAATCCAAATACGACATTGGCTGCACGTCGTTGGTACACCATCATATCAACACAGGCAATGCGGCCCCCTTTCGTCAGAACCCGTACAGGCTGAGCCCAACTGAGAAGAAGCATGTTCGCCATGCAGTTGGGGAGATCCTAGCCGCGGATATTATCGCCCCTTCCAACAGTCCGTGGGGGGCTCCAATTGTTCTTGTCAAAAAGCAGGATGGCACCTTGAGGTTTTGTGCATTTACGAAAGTTAAATAAGGTATCTGTTGCCGATGCGTACCCACTTCCTCGGATGGATCATTCCCTGGATGCCCTGTCTGGGCGCGGTTCTTTTCTACCCTTTCCGGATTTTGGCAGTTGCCCTTAGATGAGAGTTCCAAACCTAAAACGGCATTTCGAACTCCCCAGGGCTTGTTTGTGTTTAATTGCCTTCCCATGGGACTCCATTCCAGCCCAGCCACATTCCAACGGCTTATGGAATTGGTTTTGGCAGGGCTCCAGTGGGATTCGTGCCTCATCTATCTTGATGACGTCATTGTCTTTGTATGTACATTCGAGGAGCACCTACTATGGTTGCAGGCCGTCTTTCTAAAAATGCAGGCAGCCAATTTTAAATTCAAGCCGCAAAAATGCCATTTTCTGCAGAGGTCGGTCCGATATCTGGGCCACATTGTGAGTGAATCCGAATAGTGACGGACCCCGACAAAACGGCATGTGTGCGTACGTGGCCGACCCCCAAGACGGTGGGTAAAATGCGAAGTTTGTCAGGTTTGCCTCCTATTACCGTCGATTTGTGCCCGGCTTTGCGACTATTGCAAAACCACTGCATTTCCTTACTGCCAAAGGCCAGAAATTTTGTTTGGGAATGGAGGAGGGGGCGGCGTTTGTCACGCTGTGGGAGGGTTTGGTGAAAGCTCTTCCTCTCCGCTATCCCGACTTCTCCCGACCTTTTCTCCTTGACATGAACGCCAGCGCCACTGGGATTGGTGCCGTGCTGTCCCAGGTTGTTGACGGGGTGGAAAAGGTCGTGGCTTATGGGAGTCGGGTGTTATCCCCTGTGGAACAGCGGTATTGTGTAACGCGATGAGAATTGTTGGCCATTGTCTATTTTGTCCAAGAATATCGTCCGTACCTCTATGGGAGGGTGTTTGAGGTGCAGTCGGATCACGCGGCCCTTCAGTACGCACTGCAGGTTGAACAACTGTCCGGGCAGCTCTCGCGGTGGCTAGAGGTCCTTCAGGACTATACTTTTAAAGTGTCGTACAGAAAAGGTGTTCGCCATAATAATGCGGACGCTCTCTCGAGACTGCCACCTCGAGACTCATGCGTGTGCCTCACGGGTGCGGGATGCTGCAAAACCCCTGCTGGGGAGTTGCCTCAGGCTATGGCGGCGTCTATGGACGTTCTGCCTACGGATACGGTCGGCCTCATGCATGACGAATGGGGGTGACTCCAGATGGAGGATGCCTCCCTACTCAAACTGCGGCGCCATGTCGGTAAGGCAGAGAGTCGGGGTAACAGACGAGTTTCGCCGGTGATCCTTGATGGGGGCTTGCTGATGAGATTGGACGAGAAATCCCATCGATACGCCATTGTGGTGCCATTTGTTCTGTGGGGAAAGGTTATACGTGCGGAGCACGAGCGGTTAATGCACCTTGATATCGAAAAGACATTGCCTACTCTAAAAATTCACTTTTTATGGCTGGGCATGGCCGACGCCATTTATAACGTGCTACAGGATTGCACAGAATGCGCTCACAGCAAACCTCCAATGAGAGCGGATCGCCCACCGCTGAAATCCATCTGCGTTTCGCTCGATGTTCTCGGTCCGTTCCCCACCACTCCACGGCGGAATAAATATGTATCGGTGGGGGTGGAGTATTTGTCGCGTTGGCCAATGGCCTGGCCGCTACCAAACCAATCAGCTGAAACCATCACGAATGCGTTCCTTCATGGCTACGTATGGGATAAAGGCGCCCCTGAACGTCTCTTGATGGACCACGGCAAAAAAAATTCGTCCAAGCTGTTAAAAGATGTTTGCGAGCATTTGGGTACCAAGAAAGTGCGCACATCGCCTTATCACCCCCAGACAAACAGTATGGTGGAGAGGTTACACAGAACCCTGACCTAGATGTTTTGCCAATGTGTCAATGAAGCCCAGTCAGACTGGGACTGTTCTGGGCGTGCTCGCCGCATATAGTTCCACCCCGCATGCTTCTATTGGGTTTTCCCCATTTTATTTAATGTATGGAAGGGAGCGTGACCCACGAATTGATGTGCAGCTCAAGCCACTGGAAAATTATCCAAAGATATTGAACCCCATGCGTCTTACCCTATAGCGTTTGGCAGAAGCTAGGGAGGCGTCTTGGGGGAACTCAGCCTTGCGACAGGTGGCCAACGAACGGCTCGTCAAGCCCTGCCAGTCCACAACTATAAGCACACCAGGGGACAAGGCGTGGCTCCACTGCCCCCATGTCCCAATGGGTACCTCCCCGAAATTACACAAACTATGGCAGGGCCCGGTCAAATTGGTGGAGGTGAGGAGTCCGCAGTGCGTGCGGATTCAGTGTGGTCACTGCTGCTGGTTTGTGTACCCGTCGCGGCTAAAACTTTTTTCCACCTGCCGTTAGTCTTTCATCTCCACTTCCTGAGGGTGTCTGGTCAGTCTGATGAGCTGGGGCGCGCGTCGGCTGACGTCCTTCCTCAGGACAGTTCTATTGTTCCGCCCACAGGGTCCAAGTGCCTATCGCCCCCAATGTCACCGGTAGTGCCGGCCCAGGGTGGACGGGGGTGAACGGGGGAGTCCGGAGCCGCCATCGCCCGACCCCCCACTGCTTGGGAGGTGCAGTGCTCATTGAGTCATCTTCCGACTGTTCCCGGAACCTCCAGGGGGCCCGGCATCGAGGACTCGGGCAAGGACTGCTCGATTTAAATGACCATCCTCTGGCGTCTAAGTGCACCTACACCCGTGGTCCACGGGCGCTGCTCGAGCCAGATGGGTCAATGGCTGACCCGGGCTCATCTAGTGCTCAGGTACGGCGTTACATATGCCGGGGGTAGTGGGCTGTCCGGGGGGTGGGTTGGCAATTGTAAATAGTTGCAGTTTTCTTATTTTTTCCTTTCCCTCCAACTCTTCTTCTCCCTGGTCCTATATATAGTGTGAACAGATTGTTCTCTGCAAGCCATCTGGCTACCATGAGAGATTCGTTCATGAGGCGATCCGCATATACAAACATAGACAATTTCAACCGAGAAGATGGTTTCTGGCTCAGCAATCATTGGAAGGACGTAATAAACCATTTCGGATCTTAACTGATTGTGTTTACGGTGACTTTCAGACCGCAGTCCACTCACTGGCATTGACTATATATCTTGTATTCTCCGCAGGGAATAGATTCTTTGCTCCGCTGCAAGTCTCCTACCACCACTCTCCTATTGACATATTTCGTTGCTTCCTCTTAGTATCTTTCACGCGACGGTCAATGGTATAGTGTATAGCAGATTGTATAATAATAAATAGTATAAAATTGTAATGTTTAATACAATGTATAAGGTAATATATAGTATCGTAATTGTATAGTGAATATACAGCAGTGTGATATACAGTAGGGTGGGTAGACTAATACATAGTGTAATATTACAATGTATAGTCGAAGGTATAGGGTGGTGTATAGTAATACAGTATATAATTTACAGGGAGGAACAATGTTCCACACTGCCCACCAGGGATTATTTAGCTGTCTGTCTGTCTGTTTGTCTGTCGTACATAATATATAATACACACAGCTCTTTGATTGGTGGAGACCTTACAAACAGCTCTTTGATTGGTGGAGACCTACTGCCGGGTACGGAGAGGGGAGGTGCCTAAGGGAGGAGGGTCAGGGGAGGGGCCTAAGGAAGGGGGGAGTCAGGTAAACAGCTCTTTGATTGGTGGAGACCTACTGCCGGGTACGGAGAGGGGAGGTGCCTAAGGGAGGAGGGTCAGGGGAGGGGCCTAAGGAAGGGGGGAGTCAGGAGAGGGGCCTGAGGGGGGGGGGCCAGGGGAGGGGCCTGAGGGGGGGGGTCAGGAGAGGGGCCTGAGGGGGGGGGGGGTCAGGGGAGGGGCCTGAGGGGGGGGGGGTCAGCGGAGGGGCCTGAGGGAGGGGGGGTCAGGGGAGGGGCTTAAGGATATGGGGGGGGGGGGGTGCTCAGGGGAGGGGCCTAACAGAAGGGGGGTTAGGGGAGGGGCCTAAGGGAAGGGGGGTCAGGGGAGGGGCCTGAGGATATGGGGGGGGGGTGGTCAGGGGAGGGGCCTAAGGGAAAGGGGGTCAGGGGAGGGGCCTAAGGGGGGAGGGGCCTAAGGGGGGAGGGGCCTAAGGGAGGGGGGGGGGGCGATAGTTCAGGGGGCTGTCTGCCTGGCTACCTAAAGTCAAGTTATCTTGTATACATACAGGTAGGAACAACAGGTTCCACACTGCCCACCAGGGATTATTTGTCTGTCTGTCATGCACGAATGCGCTGTCCAACCAAGTTCCTACCTGCCCACTCCGAAGGAACGTGTTAATGTTGGGTTTGTCTGGCAGTATATAGTACGGGGTAGACCCGTGTGATGTAAGAGAAAAAAGTTTACCTGGAAGCATATATTTTTTGCGACATAGAATTGTAATGTATTACTTACTGTTAGTAGCTCAGCTTATTGGAGAGTATATTTAGTATACTGATGATACTATGTAGTTTATACTTTAGTTTTTTACGTGGTGGTTTAGTTACTGCAGCTACATACTATTAACATTCCTTCCCTTTATTAATGCTACCCCTATCCCCTCCCTTTGATGCTGCTAATCCTGCATAATGCACGGGCATAATATGACTTTGAAACCCCCCGCCCACCTCCTACGCATTTCACAAGTAGTACTAATCCCATATTTGCATTTCCCATAAATATGCTAAATTCCTCTTGATATGCAAATTATTTTGTCAAGGCGCTCTTCCCCCTCCAACCCAGCTTAAATATATGCTCCAAGCCTGGGGTGTTTCATTCAGACGCTGTCTTCCCGACAGACGGCTGCTTGCGTTGTGGCCGAAACATCGTGAGAATTATTTAATGTTTTATTTTTATTATTTTATTATTTCCCTTCTACGTGACTTTACCGAAAGAACCAAGAAGAAGAAAAAAAGTGTAAATATCGTTTTATTTCTCATTCGGGATTATTTATTGTTGTTGCTGTTCTGTTGCATTAAAAGTTGGAGGCCCACACGTTGTGTGGGTTATATGTCGGTCAGCCGAGGCGGCTGAGTTTCATAAAGGGGGGGGGGGTGATGTAGAGATGTAAATAGTGTCTCTACGGCTTATAAGCTGACTACAACCACAACTGGTGAATTAGTGCGCACGCACCTCTCGATGGGGCCGACGGAGACGTGATGGAGAAGCAGGCCCTACAGAGCAGGGCCCCGTCGCAGAGAGAGAGAAGGGACGTGCTGACACGTAGTAGTGAAGGGGGCCCGGAAACAGGGGCCTGGAGGACATGTGATGCTGGCTCCAGTTCCGTCGCAAGAGACCGAGGAAGGGGCGTGGCCGGAGGCGGAGCGAGGCCACGCTCGAGAGGCTAAGAGGGACTGAGGCGGAGTGATCGTGGTTGTCTGGCAGAAAGAGCTTACCGTGCGGTGTTCCTTCGGGGGTCTTGGAGCGTCGGTTATCGGGGACCCCTTTGGGGGTCTAGAATAACCCCGAGTATTGTTAACCCGTAGCCCTGTTAAGTTGTTAATAAATCGTGGTGCCTCCAGACTACTGTGTGTGCCTCGTGAGACACACACTACATATACAATGCAGAATATAATCGGAGAATAATACAAACAAGGGGAATGTAAATAACAAAACAAATCGGCAGGCAATATGCCCTCTTCACATATCCGTCCCTCCACCTACAAATATAAGTATGTTCACACATTCCATCAATCACACTGCCTTCTGGTAGTGCATCATTTCTGCAGCATTGGTTCAACACAAGCGAGTTCTGGACCGGTTTTGGCATTCAGTGTTTCATCAGCAGACTTGCTTGTGTGGCACATTAGGAATGGATCACTCTTTTAATTATGTCCTTGTGCAGCAAGGGAGTAAAGTGTGGTTCTGTGAAAGTCCTGATGTGCTGTGCAGTGCATCAATGCATGTGTGTACAGCAGCATGTGATGACTGAGTTGGGCCTGTAGGTGGCTGGCAGGGTTAATTAATAACAGCACGTGTAAACCAGCCACATGGGTAATGGCGACTCGGAAGAATTGCTGCATGTAACACGTGCTGTTGCATTTTACAGGTAAATGACCCAAAGGTTGTTTTTGATCGTTATATAAATGTTCTAGACTTGTTCTAGACTTTAAGCTTGGCTTTGAATTGTTCGTTTGTGATATATGCAATTAGAGGCGTTTTAGCACTGTGCATTGTAAAGGGATGACGCACTGTAATTAGTTACTGTCATTGTAATTCTCTAACTCTAATACTGTTTAGTCTATAACCATGCCCATGTACCCAGAGTATGACTACTTGCAATGCTATTGAGAATAGAACACATGTAAAGTAGTAAGCTGTACAATGGTGATATACAGTACGTATACTGTACACATACAGTACATATAATGGGTGTAAGATACCGATATAAGTGGATGGGATAGATAGACATACAGCTTAGGATTAAAGTAATATTCGAATAGTGATGCGCAAATCTGATTGTCAAAGACAAAGATGGTTTATCAGTAGTAGAATTGGGTTTAAGAGAAAGGGTTAATGAATAACCGCACGTGTAAACCAGCCACATGGTTAATGGCGACTCGGAAGAATTGCTGCGTGTAACACGTGCTGTTGCATTTAACAGAGTGACGGTGCTGTTCTTCACAATATTAATATTAACCACAATAAATAAATTTGCTTGCCCTCGATTTGGAGCACCTGCCCACGTCCTTCATTTCGAGTGTGCAACACTTGAACCCAATGCATGTGAACTGCCAGAAGATTCGAGGCAAAGACCCCCCCCTCTCTGTCATGGGTCCGAGTTCAACGCATAACTCGATAATAAACAACGCAGAATAATAATAATTAGCGTCGTTGTGAAGACACGGATGAGGCAACAAATACAAAGTTTAATTCACGCAGAAATTCGCTTTCGTTCATCGAAAAGCGTCCACAATTTGTCAATTGCGTTCACGCGACATTTTGTGAGGTGAACCGAGGGATACCTGTACCGGTTGACTGGTCGTGTCCTCGTTAGGATGTCGTCAATATTCACTGCTGCCATACGACTCTGCACGCACGTTGCGCTTGGTACTAAATCACTGTGATGTGTGTCTGTATGTTGAACTTCTTTCGCACCGCACGTAAGCCAACCGTGCTAATCGGACGTGATAACTGCACCCTGACTGTGAAAACCAACATGCAAAGCACCCTCAAAATAAAAGGCCATATCACGGGTTTGTGCCCTGGTAATATCCCTTCTCTTTACAACACCCTGCTTTTTCCGCAAAGACGATTTGTGTTTGCCCAGTTACAGCACGTAATGGTATTTACAAGGCTGTAATTATAATATTCAAATATGCTCAAAATATCCCCCCCAATACATTGCTATAAAAATGTTTTGCTATGCTATGTAAATAAAAACAACAATTTTCTGAACCTTGGCCACAATAGCTGGACTTGTCTTCTTTTAAATCAATGCATAGATTTCTGTTTATCTGATTGTGGTTATGGTTGTACTTTATTAATCCCTAATCTCTGCCATTACATACAATTAAACAAGAAATGGTAAAAAAGTAAAAAACAGAACAATGTAATACAATACACCATTAGACATTATTGTAAAAAATAAATAAAAACTCCATCCCAAGTGTTAGTGAATTTTTTTTATATTTTAGGCAGGAAATTAGTTTTCAAATTTAGATTTGTTTCTGGGTTGGGACCCCCCAGACACCCTGGAAGATTTGGTCCGCCCCAATGTTGACTCCATGGCTACGGCCTTGGTATTTATATAACTTTTTTAGTTTCTAAAATAAGTAATATTTACAAAAACTTTTCTTTAAAACACGCTTTAATGAAATATACCGTACTATTAATGGAAGAACTCCACGACTCCAGGAAGTGGCCCCGAAGCTAGCCATAACGTAAGGGACCGTCGCGAATTACAGCCAACGTCAGTTTAGCGTGGACAATTACACCCAAGCCGAAACATAACATAAAAAATTATGTTTTAAAATATATGTTTTGTATTTTTTTATGATAGAATATAGTATTGTCATCAGTATGACATAAGTATACCAAGTTTGCAGTCGATACCACATTGGGAAGTGGGTAAAAATTGAGTTACAAGATTTGAGGATACAACAACAGACAGTGAGTTTAAAAAAGCGTGTAATAGAAAAAACAACAAATAAAGGTTGAAAACTTTACCAATCAAACAAAAGTCAGAAGCCAAGTACAAAGTGTCCACTCCAAGTCCTACAGTAGCACTGGAGTATCCAGTAGATACTCAAGCGATTCGCTGACGTTGCTGCTGGTGCATTAATAGTGGCGCATAACACAAATCCAGACACTCGGCTTACTAACACAATTCGTTCCTGAGAGCCGTTCGTAAGTGGAATGGCTCGTAAGTCAGAACACTTCAATGCACCATTTAAATGCCCATGTGGTCAGTGTTATGAAATGTGTTACGGTTCAATGAAAAGGGAAGCATTGTTACACTCATAATTTCCAATAAATATTGTACACTTGCATGTAACACGTTTTAAGTGAATGTTATTTTTTCAATATTTCATGGAAGCTGGTTCGTAAGTTGGGTATTCGTAAGTCGAGGACAGCCTGTAAGAGGAAACGACTCCACACACAATAACAACGCCATGTGTGGCAATCAAAAGGAAAAATTATATAAGGGGTGACGCTTTCGGGCATGGTGCAAAACGTCCCCTCCAGTATATGTATATTTTAAGGCCACACCTCGAGTACGTGCTCATAGGGAAGAGCGTGGACTTTCGGAAAATGTGAGGACACTTTCCTGGACGACCACTTCATCTCGACTCAACCCCCCCCCCCCCATCCACGCCCTGAAGCTGAAGACAGTGGACAAAATGTGTCTGTATTTATGTTGGACTTCTTCCGCAACGTACGTAGCCAACCATGCTAATTGGCGGTGCGGGACAAAACACATTTCCATTTATTCTTCTTCACGAACCTGCTTCCATTACTCTCTTAAAACAATCCCCATATCTTCTCCCCTAGCCCATCATCATCCAGCTACGACCCCTTTCACTATCCCAACCCCTATCACTACCCCAAACCCTATCACTACCCCAACTGCTATCACTATCCCTATCACTACCCCTAACACTATCCCTTCTCCTATCACTCTTTCGCGAATGCTTTTACACATGACTGTCATACAGTTAGAGCACCAAATATAAAAAAAATACATATGCTTGTTAATGTTATATCACTACTTCTATCACTACCCCTACCACAATCACTACCCCAACCCCTATCACTACCCCAATCACTACTACAACCCCTATCACTACCCCTAATCCTATGGCGACCACTATCACTACCCCAATCACTTCATCAACCCCTACCCCAACCCTTCTTTAACCCCTCCCACCTGTCCTCCTAACTGTCATCATAACTACACCACCACTTTTTTCTTAACAACCCCACTCTATATTTTAACCATCAATTTTTTTTTACAAACGCCCAAAATGCATGCAAAAACGACCCCAATAAAACTCATTTTTCGGAAGTGACCTGGCCATCACAAATGATAGCTCAACGAAGTGGCTTATCATCATCACGTGGAAATGTAGAGCAGCCAAATACTCTAAACGTGTGATGTCGATTCTAAATGTGGAAGAAAAAACCGGAGTTACCTGGAGAAAAATCCACGCGACCACTGGGAAAGAGAGAGAGAAACAGGCAAACTCCAAATATACAACAAGCATCAGGGTCGGGATTGAAGCCACGACCTCCTGCATACCGGGCGAGGTAGTTAACATCTCCTAGCCACCGCGGCTACTTGGGAGCACGCACTTAGCGTGGCACTCACCGGCAATTTGCATGCGAACTGTGTGCCGTCGAGGAGCAGCACCGAGCATTCCACCTCCTTCACCCTGCGGCTCCTAGAGACGCCGCTTAGCGTAGCCAGTTCCAAGCTCGGCGGCGCCACCCCCTCCACCGCGCCAGCCTCGCCGGCCTCCTCCTTGGCGGCCTCCTCAGCTGTGGCCTCCTTGGCGGCCTCCTCGGCATCTCCTCCTCCTCCTGCCACCACCGCCGCCGGCTGCTCCCCTCCGCTGGGCTCCGTGTCGTGGGTCGCCACCTGTTGCAGGACGCACGCGTCGTGTGATCCCCCGGGCGACGCTCACACGGACGACGAGAGCGGACGACGAGAGCGGCCTCACCTCGCAATGTCTTCCCGCATCCACGCACTCTCAGCAACAACAACAAAAACTATTAATTCACACAAAACGTAGAGACATCATTCGTGTAACTATAACGTAGGTTGTGGGGTTTTTTTCCAAGCACAGGTGTTGCCTCGATTTACGAACGTTCAGTTTTACGGAATTTCGCGTGAACCCAATTGACAAATTGTAGACACTTTGATTAACGAAATCAAATTCCGCACAAACGAAATTTTAAAACGGCCACGTGTCGTGAGATCATCAAACGAGAAGCCACCCGAGAGGCTGTGGCGTCGTCATCTGCGATAGCGTCACGGTGTCCTTGCAGTGCAGTAGCACTGCCTCTACATTGCCTTTACACTCATTGCAACATGCAGCAGATCTTTTGGTGAGTTCCCTGACAAGGTTACTTATTTTAGTTTTAAATTCATCATAATTCGATCGTTTTAATATTTATATTCTTTATTGTTATTTTTGTATTGTGTAAGTTGGAATGACTGTCCGAGACACATCCATAATTTTTCGTATTTAATTAATAGGAGCCTTTCCGATTTACAAAATTTAGTTTTTACGGTAATTTTTTTGAAGAACTGCATCCCTTTTGTAGATCGAGGGATACCCCCGTATAGCGTATTGCAGCAACATGAGCGATCCCACTTAGATGTGTGACAGCTTTGCAGGGTCCACTTACTGCGTCAGCCAAGTCAAACCTGGCGAGCGTAGCCACCGCCTTCTCCTTCTGCTCCTGCAGCTGCTCCTGCAGCTTTCCGGGGGCTCTCTTGGCACTCTCCTGAAGCTGCGGAACGATCCTCTTCGGGGTTGCCTCTTCTGTCACGTCATTCTTCTCCAGTTCTCCTTCAACCTCCTTCTCAGCTGACTTAACTTCTTCATCTTTTCCGTCCGCGTTCACCTCCGCCTGCTGCAGCTCGCTCCCCCTGCGTAACTTGTCCGCACCTCGTTTGCCGCCTGCGGATGACGATCTTGTCTGTTTGAACCAAGACGGCAGGAACCTGGAGAACCCCTTTGCGCCGCCCTTGTCCTTCTTCCCGGAGGAGGGAGACTCCGCTCGCTTGTCCCGAGGGCTCTCTTCAGCGCCTTTCTCCTGCCCGGCGAGGCCCCCTTGCTCAATCTGAAGCTGCTCCGTGACATTCTGAGCGGTGGCCGTCGCCTCCTCGCCGACCTTGACGGAAACGTTTTCCGTCATTTCCTCGTCGTTTTCCTAACGACAAGGAAATTTTAAATTTGTTCAGAGTTTAAAAAAAAGTGTTTTATTTGAAGACACCCATGTTGCCGATACGCCAGCACATGTGCGTTGTCTTCGCAATCGGGACCGACTGGCAACGCTCAGCGTCATTTCGACACTTGCCTTACGCAACCGTGGAGCCGTCAATTTTTCCGTTTGAACCGTCCAATTTTGAAATGTTTGTACGTAGTATCCGAACACCGCCCACTGCTGCAAAAGCTCGACGCAAATTTTAATCGCACGCGTACTCTTTTTGTTAAATAGCAAGTTAATCGATCGAGGCCGATCGGCAACTATTTTTTTTACTTTTGTGGAGGGGTAACTAAATTGACTATTTTTGCTATTTCATTCTAATATGGTTCTGTGTCTATGGAAGAATGGGATTCAGCCGTACAAGACATGGCACACATTACACAAGACTTGCAATGCTGCTGGCCTTAGGGACTCACTCGTATGGGACACAAACCACATTTACTTTGTTACAGGCTGCCAATTCTTAGTCGATCGTGTGAGGATGCACCTTATACCATTAATACCATAATACAAACTGGAGCTATGCCCTTTTAAATCTATCATTGAAAACTTTTTTTTTTTAGAACTGCATTTTGTGTTTAGTTTTACAGGTTTTTTTGGTTAGATCACGTAAATATCTAAATGTGTCGTTAAACCCGCCACCACCCGACACAGCCAATTAGTCAGGTTTGTTACGTAAACAGAACATGCCAATTGGCCTTGCTCTCCAACACACAGGTGTGCTGTACTAGTGTAGGACTTGAGTTATAGCGCGCCACGCATTCTCTTCCACTGTTGCTATGCGAGCGAGCAGAGTACAGTGGGGTGTATGTGAGGACACGGTTGTTGTTGTGGCATTAGGTGAGAGGGTCGTTAAGTGTTGAGACAGGTGTTCGGGGTAGCCGGGGGGACACAGGCCAGCGATTGGCTAAGAGGGTAATTGGTTATTAGCTGGCGTCGCTCTGGCGGCAATAACAAGGTCACGTGAGACCGGGGGTCAGGGGGCGAGTGATAAGCGGGGGGTTGAGATAATTAATGGGGTTAATTGGTGTGGGGATATAAGCCACAGCGCGACGGAGAGAGGTTCTTCTTGTCTTGGTCGGCGTCTTGGATGGAGCTGCAGCGACGGTGCCCGGGGAATCGCAGAGCAGGCGGTGATGGTAGTAGAGCAGAGATAGAGTGGGTTAGCGGCGACAGATGGAGTAGAGTATAGAGAGACAGTGATAGCGAGAACGCAGTGTGCGAACAGGGGTAGCCATGCATTTGAAGGATGCAGTGTAGAATAGCAGGGGAGTCGACAGACCTAGAGAGAGAGAGAGAGGGAGACGCGGAGGAGAAGCGGCACGGCGAGAGAGAGAGATGCGGAGCGACGCGGAGCGGAGTGAGGGCACGGAGAGACGCGGAGCGGTGGCGCTGCAGAGAGAGACGCGGAGCGGAGTGAGGCCGCGCCGAGACGCGGAGCGGTGGCGCGGCGGAGGTGGACTGTTGAGCGGAAAATAAAGAGAACAGAAAGACAGCCGAGTACGAGTCCTACACTAGTAACGAATTGGCATGTTCTGTTATTGCAATCTAACCCAAAAAACTGTATTATGGATGACACTGGACACGAAAGCCCCCTGCTCCGTGCTAAACGGTGTTTAGTTTGTTGTCCTCTTTCCCACGTAACTCCAATTAACGCGGTTGGCTACGTGCGAAAGAAGTTCAACATACATACGTACAGACGTTAAGTGAAGACGGAACCGTACGAATCGTACATGTACATCCAGGCCATGGGGTTATTTGGCCATACTTCGCCACGCTGGTCAGTGCGGATTGGTGAAGGTGGGGAGCATAGCGCATTGGGGCATGGTACAGTACAACAAACGACTTTACTGTATTGCCCTGTGCTGACAACATAGCCCCCAACACAGCCTAGAGCACCTGTTTATGCACGGAGGTCACCCATCCCAAATACTATCCAGGCTCAAACACTGCTTAGCTTCCGAGGTCTTGAGGGACGCTCAGCAACGGGAGGGAGGTCTCAGGGGTCAACAATCGTTGAAGGGGAGAGCCCTCAGCCATTGTCCTGGGGCTCGCTCCTGCAGAGCGGAGCAGAGTGATCGCAGTTACACGTAGGAAAACATCACGATTCGCGGTTCTACGACAAATATGTGGAACTGGGTAATTTGTGATGCCTTTGGGAGTACATATATATACACATGTGTGCGTGTGAAGCAGGGGCCACGCTGCGGCGATCCCCCACCAAGCTCGCGAGGGAGCTGAGCTCCCTCGCGTTGGCGGAGTCCATAACGCAACGGCCTCCAGCAGAGGGGTTGCGAAACGCGCGCGGAGCCGAGGGCATTGCGTCACACGGCCCACTGGGGGCATCTCGTGACCCTCAATCCCAACCCAAATGCACTCGGGAAATATCCCCCTCCATCAACACCCCAACCCACCAACACCCCAACCCATCAATACCCCCACCCAACAACACCCAAACCCAACAACACCCCCACCCAGCAACACCCCAACCCAACAACACCCCAACCCAGCAACACCCCAACCTAACAACACCCCAACCCAACAACACCCCAACCCAGCAACACCCCCAACCTAACAACACACCAACCCAACAACACCCCCACCCAGCAACACCCCAACCTAATAACATCCCAACCCAACAACACCCCCAACCTAACAACACCCCAACCCAACAACACCCCAACCCAACAACACCCCAACCCAGCAACACCCCAACCCAGCAACACCCCCAACCTAACAACACACCAACCCAACAACACCCCCACCCAACAACACCCCAATCCAACAACACCCCAACCCAGCAACACCCCCACCCAACAACACCCAACCCAGCAACACCCCCACCCAACAACACCCCAACCCAACAACACCCCAACCCAGCATCACCCCCACCCAGCAACACCCCAACCCAACAACACCCCAACCCAACAACACCCAAACCCAGCAACACCCCCACCCAACAACACCCCAACCCAGCAACACCCCAACCCAGCAACAACCCCACCCAACAACACCCCCACCCAACAACACCCCAACCCAGCAACACCCCAACCCAGCAACACCCCCACCCAGCAACACCCCAACCCAACAACACCCCAACCCAACAACACCCCAACCCAGCAACACCCCCACCCAACAACACCCCAACCCAGCAACACCCCCACCCAACAACACCCCAACCCAGCAACACCCCCACCCAACAACACCCTCAATGAGCAACACCCCAACCCAACAACACCCCAACCCAGCAACACCCCCACCCAACAACACCCCCACCCAGCAACACCCCCACCCAACAACATCCAAGCCCAGCAACACCCCAACCCAGCAACACCCCAACCCAACAACACCCCAACCCAGCAACACCCCCACCCAACAACACCCCAACCCAACAACACCCCCACCCAACAACACCCCAACCCAGCAACACCCCCACCCAGCAACACCCCCACCCAACAACACCCTCAATGAGCAACACCCCAACCCAACAACACCCCAACCCAGCAACACCCCAACCTAATAACATCCCAACCCAACAACACCCCCAACCTAACAACACCCCAACCCAACAACACCCCAACCCAACAACACCCCAACCCAGCAACACCCCAACCCAGCAACACCCCCAACCTAACAACACACCAACCCAACAACACCCCCACCCAACAACACCCCAATCCAACAACACCCCAACCCAGCAACACCCCCACCCAACAACACCCAACCCAGCAACACCCCCACCCAACAACACCCAACCCAACAACACCCCAACCCAGCATCACCCCCACCCAGCAACACCCCAACCCAACAACACCCCAACCCAACAACACCCAAACCCAGCAACACCCCCACCCAACAACACCCCAACCCAGCAACACCCCAACCCAGCAACAACCCCACCCAACAACACCCCCACCCAACAACACCCCAACCCAGCAACACCCCAACCCAGCAACACCCCCACCCAGCAACACCCCAACCCAACAACACCCCAACCCAACAACACCCCAACCCAGCAACACCCCCACCCAACAACACCCCAACCCAGCAACACCCCCACCCAACAACACCCCAACCCAACAACACCCCCACCCAACAACACCCCAACCCAGCAACACCCCCACCCAGCAACACCCCCACCCAACAACACCCTCAATGAGCAACACCCCAACCCAACAACACCCCAACCCAGCAACACCCCCACCCAACAACACCCCCACCCAGCAACACCCCCACCCAACAACATCCCAGCCCAGCAACACCCCAACCCAGCAACACCCCAACCCAACAACACCCCAACCCAGCAACACCCCCACCCAACAACACCCCAACCCAGCAACACCCCAACCCAGCAACACCCCAATCCAGCAACACCCCAACCAAACAACACCCCAACCCAGCAACACCCCAACCCACCAACATCCCAACCCAGCAACATCCCAACCAAACAACACCCCAACCCAGCAACACCCCCACCCAACAACACCCCAACCCAGCAACACCTCCACCCAACAACACCCCAACCCAGCAACACCTCCACCCAACAACACCCCAACCCAGCAACACCCCCAACCTAACAACACACCAACCCAACAACACCCCCACCCAACAACACCCCAATCCAACAACACCCCAACCCAGCAACACCCCCACCCAACAACACCCCAATCCAGCAACACCCCCACCCAACAACACCCCAACCCAACAACACCCCAACCCAGCATCACCCCCACCCAGCAACACCCCAACCCAACAACACCCCAACCCAACAACACCCCAACCCAGCAACACCCCCACCCAACAACATCCCAACCCAGTAACACCCCAACCCAGCAACAACCCCACCCAACAACACCCCCACCCAACAACACACCAACCCAGCAACACCCCAACCCAGCAACACCCCCACCCAGCAACACCCCAACCTAACAACACCCCAACCCAACAACACCCCAACCCAGCAACACCCCCACCCAACAATACCCCAACCCAGCAACACCCCAACCCAGCAACACCCCCACCCAACAACACCCCAACCCAGCAACAACCCCACCCAACAACACCCCCACCCAACAACACCCCAACCCAGCAACACCCCCACCCAGCAACACCCCCACCCAACAACACCCTCAATGAGCAACACCCCAACCCAACAACACCCCAACCCAGCAACACCCCCACCCAACAACACCCCCACCCAGCAACACCCCCACCCAGCAACACCCCCGCCCAAAAACACCCCAACCCAACAACACCCCAACCCAGCAACACCCCAACCCAGCAGCACCCCCACCCAAAAACACCCCAACCCAACAACACCCCAACCCAGCAACACCCCAACCCAGCAACACCCCAATCCAGCAACACCCCAACCAAACAACACCCCAACCCAGCAACACCCCAACCCAGCAACACCCCAACCCAGCAACATCCCAACCAAACAACACCCCAACCCAGCAACACCCCCACCCAACAACACCCCAACCAAACAACACCCCAATCCAGCAACACCCCAACCCAGCAACACCTCCACCCAACAACACCCCAACCAAACAACACCCCAACCCAGCAACACCCCAACCCATCAACACCCCAACCCAGAAACACCCCCACCCAACAACATCTCAACCCAACAACACCCCAACCCAGCAACACCCCACACAGCAACACCCCAACCCAGCAACACCCCAACCCAGCAACACCCCAACCCATCAACACCCCAACCCAACAACACCCCAACCCAGCAACACCTCCACCCAACAACACCCCAACCCAGCAACACCTCCACCCAACAACACCCCAACCAAACAACACCCCAATCCAGCAACACCCCAACCCAGCAACACCCCCACCCAACAACATCTCAACCCAACAACACCCCAACCCAGCAACACCCCCACCCAACAACACCCTCAATAAGCAACACCCCCACTCAACAACACCCCAACCCAGCAACACCCCCACCCAGCAATACCCCCACCCAACAACACCCTCAATGAGCAACACCCCAACCCAACAACACTCCAACCCAGCAACACCCCCACCCAACAACACCCCAACCCAGCAACACCCCCACCCAGCAACACCCCACCCAACAACACCCTCAATGAGCAACACCCCCACCCAACAAGACCCCAACCCAACAACACCCCAAACCAGCAACACCCCCACCTAACAACACCCCAACCCATCAACACCCCAACTCAACAACACCCCAACCCAACAACACCCCAACCCATCAACACCCCCACCCAACAACACCCCAACCCAACAACACCCCAACCCAGCAACACCCCAACCCAGCAACACCCCAACCCATCAACACCCCCACCCAACAACACCCCCACCCAACAACACCCCAACCCATCAACACCCCCACCCAACAACACCCCCACCCAACAACACCCCAACCCAGCAACACCCCAACCCAGCAACACCCCAACCCATCAACACCCCAACTCAACAACACCCCCACCCAGCAACATCCCCACCCAACAACACCCCAACCCAATAACACCCCAACCCAACAACACCCCAACCCAGCAACACCCCAACCCATCAACACCCCAACCCAGCAACACCCCCACCCAACAACACCCCAACCCAGCAACACCCCCACCCAACAACACCCCAACCCAGCAACACCCCCACCCATCAACACCCCAACCCATCAACACCCCAACCCAACAACACCCCAACCCAGCAACACCCCAACCCAGCAACACCCCAACCCATCAACACCCCAACCCATCAACACCCCAACCCAGCAACACCCCAACCCAACAACACCCCAACCCAGCAACACCCCCACCCAACAACATCCCCATCCAACAACACCCCAACCCAACAACACCCCAACCCAGCAACACCCCAACCCAACAACACCCCAACCCATCAACACCCCAACCCATCAACACCCCCACCCAGCAACACCCCAAATCAGCAAACACTCCCCCTTCCCTCCCCTCCCGGAGCCACCATCCCCGTCCTCCGTTGTCATGGCGACCTCAACCCATTCCGCAACCCCGGACTCGTCGCTCATACACAGAGGGGGGGGGCTGAGGGGGTTGGGGGGGGTAGGAGGGTGGCCCCCACCTCCTGCGCGACCCTTGCGCCATACATGGCGGATGGTGGTGAGCCGCAGCACGGAGCTACGGCGCGAGCGAAGCCCCCTCCATCCCTCCCATCGCCTGCCCGTCCAGAACCCTCGCCGCTCACGGCAGCGCCGCGTCCCCTCGGAGCCGCGCTCAGCGCCGCTCCACTCGGCTCATTCACGCAGCCACTCGTTCATTCATGACCTTTCGTTCCCCCACCTCAGTCACTCTCTCATTCATTCGTCCCGTTACCCTGGTCCTGGGGCAAGGAGGCACGGGGGCTGTTGTCATAGCGAGCGCGCCCCAAGCCCCGCCCACGCGCCCCTAGCCCCGCCTCAGCCCCGCCCACGCGTCCCAGCCCCGCCCACGCGCTCCAGCCCCGCCCACGCGCCCCCAGCCCCGCCCACGCGCCCCTAACCCCGCCCACAGCCCCGCCCACGCGCCCCTAGCCCCGCCTACAGCCCCGCCCATGCGCGCATCGCCCCGAACACGCGTCCCCAGCCCCGCCCACGCCCCTCCAGCCCCGCCTACACATCCAGAACCCCGCTCAGTCCCGCCTATGCGGCCCGAGCTCCGCCCCTCCACAAGCCCCTCCCACGCACCCCCGGCCCCGCCCAACGCATCCCAGCCCCGCCCCTATCCCCGCCCACGCACTCCCAGCCCCGCCCACGCAGTGACACCACGTCCACTCGACATTGCGGAATAATTGAATGGTGGGGCTCCGTTTTCTTTAAAAAAATCCGTGATTTCCATGAGGATTATTTACAGCTCGTCATGTCATTTTCTGCTGTGACACGCTTGTAATCCAGCACTGTGTGGAGGTGAGGGTTTGTGGGTTCGAACGAATGTACAGCAAGTGGACTAATGGCCATCTGTACGGGGATCGAGTGTTGCCCCCTTGCGCGTGGGTTCTCTCCGAGTGTTCCGGTTTTCTCGCACGTGTATAAACTCTCATCATTAATTGGCTAAAAACGTACTTTTTTTAATCCCTATGCAGGACCCTCCTGAAAACGACGACTACGACTCATTGTGGCTTTCCAGGATGAATAAGTAAATTATTATACTAATTATTATTACTAGTCTCGACCACCGACCGTCTCCCCACGTGCATTCCCACCGTACTGGGTCCCAGCACGAGAACGGTCCCAGGGCACAGGATCGTAGCTTCACCTCTGGGATTGGGGCTTGTCGTCATGCAGACTTGTAAAAGGTTTCAGTTTGGTGTTTTAACATCTTAAACTTATTATCAGATATATGGATGTCTACGAAAAAGAACTGCATAGCTCATCGGATTCCTCCTCCAATCTAAATCTAAATCAAGATTCCGATTACAACAAAGGGGACTGTACCAGTGTCCCCTGCCCCGCTACAGCCGCCGTTACTCGTTTATCCGGTTCAGAATTAACCAAACTCGCCTCGGGCTTTAGCTGCACTGACGCTGCAGTGGAATTTTTTTCTATTTGTCTCTGTGTGTCTCTGTCTCTCTATGCAGGGTGTCCGGGAGACCGTGCACGCGACTGGGCCCTCTTTAAATCCGCTGCGAAGCGTTGTTCAGAAGAGCAACTTTTTCAATCTCGCTTGCAACACCGTGGGCCCCCCTTCCACGGGCAGTTCGGAGGGAGCGTTGCTGAGATAATCTGTCTAGACGTTTGGGTCGCCAATCGAGAGTATCTATGAGCCCCCGGTGGTGGACACAGTGGTAACGCTTGAGCCTCAGCAATAAACATATGGGTTCGATTCCAGACTTCGGTTGCCTGCGTGTAGCTTGTACGTTTTCCCCTGTTGCAGGAAAGTCTTAACAGACTTGTGGGGGCAAGTGCTCTTAGCGAGCACAAATGAAGGCCGACACGGCACACGGGGGGTGGGTGGCGAGCACCACACCCGGCTGCCTTTGTTGTTTATACACCACACTAGTTACTAATGTGATGTTTATACACCACACTAGTTACTAATGTGTTGTTTATACACCACACTAGTTACTAACTTGTTGTTTATACACCACACTAGTTACTAATGTGTTGTTTATATACCACACTAGCTACTAATTTGAGGTTGAGTCAACCTCGGGGATGCCCACAACCAGTTCAGATGATTGGTCCTGGCCGTGAGTGGGAATCGAACTCGGGTCGCCGAACTCGGGTCGAAGGGCAGCACGCTGACCGCTGCACCACCGCTCCCCACCAAAACGAACACACACGTTGTACAATGTAGCTGGTGTTGGTCAAACATCCCAATGCAACATGTGACTGCAATTTACTCATTTGAGATTTTATTCGGCAAGTATGTGCACGCTTGACATTTAGTCATTTAAAAGTGATCATGGAGTCTGGCATGTAACAAGAATCACAAAACCGCAATACATTTTTAATACGTATTTCTATATCTGTTTACGTCACACTGTTGTCAATGCCCAGCATGTTCACCGTCGCGAGGTTGCATAGTAATATCACGATGGAAGTCTTCGTTTTCAAAGTTTAGTTAATAAAACAAGTTAGAAAAGTGTAAAAAATAAAACATACATACAAAACGTTCGTTTAACATTCTGGCTCGTGCTTTACTATTGCATTCAAAACATTGAACTACGGTACTCCCGAGTGGTTAAGAGTTCAAGACAACGCGTCGAGCGAATGAAGGACGAAACAACGTCCGCCCACCTCCCGTCGCGTGTCGTCATAGACACACGGCGCCCTCGTGTTGCAGGAGGAGACGAGAGAGAAGGGTGAAACCACCGGCTCATGACCTCTGCGAGTTCATCGCTGCAAGTCCCCAACGCTTCTTCCCGCTTCAGTCTTCCCTCGAGTGAATTTACGCTCCCAACGTCCCGAACACACAGTTTGGTCATTCACAAACACTGCAAGGTTCCACAAATGTAACAGTTAATGTATAAATAAAAAACAGTATACGTACAGTATACGTCTGGTGTCAAAGGATCACATTTCCAACCAAGCAAGGCTGAGTACTGATGAGACGCTAAACACCAACACGGGTCCAGAGTTTGCTTGCGTTGAACAAATGGCCTCTTGCTTTCTCACCTGCTAAAAAAAAAAACTGGGAACGTGAAACTATGTCACAATTGTTCGGGGCGTTTTTTCAATTTGAGCTTTGAGTGCAGCACTCTTTAAAATATGCACATGCAAGACTGGCACACAATCCCACATGTCCATGTAAATTACCAGAATTGTGTAAATAATCGAGATATATACCTGAACTCAAAATTTCGCGTGACTGGGGGTCGCATGCTTCGATTTACTGCCTCACCCAGTTAAATAAAGGCCTCATTTTTCACGACTAAAATTACCCACGAACCAAATTTTGGTCACGTCTCCTTCACGCTAAAAACGTTTTCCACGCGGCTTCATATTGAAAAATCACGAGTGGTATCTACGAGCGTGCGAATGTGACGTTTTCAAGAGAAGAATGACAAAACACTGAGTTGCAATGGCGTTTCAAGTAGTCACAGTGGTGCCCAGTGGAACTGCATTGGCCCTCTGAATTATTCTGGAGGTATTTGTACAGTCTGTTCTCCTGTAACGCGCAGTTTTCATAAAGCGAATTGGATATAATGCGATGAATGTATTTAGGGAACACATTTTTTATAATGTGGATGCGAATTGGATATAACGCAATCAAGCGAATGGAACTACGTCGCGCGAGTAGGAATAAGCAATTGTACGGCTGCCTCGGCATAACGTTGCACAAGGCGGGATGCTGCTGGATGCTTCTAGATGCTACCCACGCACCTCAGTCTTTGTTCAGCCGGCGTACGCATCTCACGTGTTATCGTGGACTGTGCTTTATATTATTTATCATAACGCGATTTTTCCGGAACGCGGTGTTCTTCAGGAACGCAACTACTACTGCGTTATAGGAGAACAAGACTGTACTTTGTAAAATAAGACAACACAGACTTGGACAGAACAATAGTGGTGAAAAACATGACACTTCATAAGTCTACTTTATGTAACGGTAAACCGTTTTAACTTAAAAAACACTCGTTTAAAATGTCATGTTTTTCAACAGTGTCACGGATACGCTTAATTAAAATCAGGAAGTTGTAATTTTAGCCGACGCCCATGACGAACTCATCATCAAGCTCAGCGGTAAGAGACTCAACATGTTCAGCAATAACACTTCGGCCGTAAACGTTACATATTCAACAGGTGACATTTTGGGCTCGTGGCCCTTTCTTCAGAGAGAATGAAGCTAAGCAGATTTGAGACTGGATAGTGCCTGGATGGGTGACGGTCATGCACAATAGGCGCCATCGGCTGCTGCACGGCTATGTAATGGGCAGCAAAGGGCAGTAGAGTAAAACATATTGTTGTAATGTACTTCTATGCATCCACATCTATGATCCCTGCATCACCAACCCACACTGACCGGTGATAAGTATGGTAAAAAAAAACTCCACCCTGCAGTGTGGGGAGGGCCTTGGATTTACGTGCGTACATTCACCCTGGCATGCCTAATGAGTGGAAGTTTGCCAGTTCAAATCCTCATCGTGGTAAACTCAGCCTATCATTTTTCTCGGGTCAACACATTAAGAATCTCTTTGCTGGCAATCAACAGTGGTTGTCCCCTGAATAGGCTGGTCCCTGCCACAGGAATGTGAAATTCTCACACTGTCGCTAAGGTCATCAATAAATTAGCGTTACAGAATACTCCCTGAAGATGCGGATTTTTTTACGTGAATCCAATCAATGGCCATCGTAATTGCGCAATTAATTTTAACAATGTTAAGATGAAATGCGAGTCAAATACAAAATACAAATGTCGTCTTTGTCTTTTGGTATTTTATAGCGCTTTGTTAAGTGACAATCTGGGTGGCTGTTATCGAGTAACCCCCAGTCTCCCGACTAAAATGCACTCCGCACAGCTGCTCGCTGAACCCCACTCGCGACGATGACGGCTGCGGAGCGCGGACCTCTATAGTTTGATTTCAAGGCTTAAGTACAGGTGTCCATCAGGGGCACGTCGTCACCCTGCTTATTGTTGCTCTGGATCGCCCACTGCTGAAGCCGGCTGTAAAAAGGGTAAGCCTTGTTGTTTTGGAAGCTGTGGCACAGCCCCGTGATCTTTTCCCACTTGTCCCCGGGCAGCTGATTCAGGTTCTGCTCGCTCTCCACGGGCAGGCCCTTCTCCTCCGTGCGGAGAAAGCCAAAGAAGCGGCGCACGTTGTTGGCCGCGACGCTTCGGGCATGCACCTCGGAGGTCTGCTCAAAGAGCCGGGCCTCGTGGTCCAGGTACTGCGACAGGTAGGTGGCCTGCAGGTGGCCCATGGGAGAGATGCACGCTGTTCCGGCCAAAAGAACAACACACAGTTATTAGCGAGCGGTGGCGGCGGTAAACACTCGTGCCTCACGGAACGCCTCCCTTAGGTTCGATCCCCGACTAGGGCACTTTTTTGGGTTTTCCGATTTCTTCCCATAGCTAAAACAACCCCCATACAATGCACCTAGGTATTGGCCAAATATAACCAGCAAATTACTCAATTGGGGATTGCACAGAGCAATACTTGGCAGGACCCTCCTGAAATGTCGTTGGACTCAGCGAGGGCTCTCCTGGGTAACAGGCGAAATAACATAGATTGACGTTTAGTCTTACGATTAACACTACGAAGAGTTGCAGAAAAATACATAAAGCGTCATGTTCATGTGCTTAACGGGCACGGCCACAGAAAGCTATGCACACCCCGATCACACAGTCTGTCTCGTCTCCTTATGTTGACCAATGCCAGGAGTCGGCAATGTCACAGCTGAGAAAAGAAATATTTATTTCCTGTGGTGACAAAAGGCATTAAACAACTCACATTTTAAAAAGCAGGCAAGCCAGCACATGCTACATGTAAAGTAGAATGCATCTCACGCCACATCATCACTTCCTTCTGCTCCTGTCCACAGCCGTTAACCAAGTGTATGTTATATGGTACGTATGTTGAACTTCTTTCGAACCGTACGTAGCCAACCGTGCTTATCGGAGGTGCGGGGGAACAACAAACAATGGATCTCTATGTGAGTCAATGGGTCTCTGTGTGAGTCTATGGGTCTCTGTGCGAGTCTATGTATTATGTTGAACTTTTTTCGCACAGTACGTAGCCAACCATGCTTATCGAAGGTGCGGGGGAAGGGCAAAAACTATGAGTCGCTGTGCGATTTTGTGGGTCTCTGTGCGAGTCTATGTATGTATGTAGAACTTTATTTCCCACCGTACATAGCCAATCGTACTAATCGGAAGTGGAATCCAGTCCTCCAAGCTCTGCTCTTACAGCAGTGCTTTTCAAACCTTTCCGGTATGGTGCCTACAAATCAAGTCCACTTGACCCCTCTAGGACCAAAGAGAGGTCACTTGAAGGGATCTCAGAGGTAGCTCTGCGATATCCGCTACTGTAGGCTGTTTTCCGACACGAAGGGTCGCACTTCCCCATGAGGTTCCCAAACGGATTGCTTTACAATCGAGAAACAATTGGGGAAAAAAGACAATCAGGAGTTTCGCTTCCTGGTTTGCCACACTTATGACACGCACCAGGCGGTTGTTTTTTTAAGTGACGACCTGCAGAAAGAATGAGCCTTTAACCAAATCACCCGCAGTGCACCCGATCTTATCAGATGTCACTCGCCCAGCATGGCTGAGCATAGCTGGTGCAGGGAAGGGTGGTCAGTCACCATGCAGGCCAGATAATCAGAGGCGACATCGCGGGTAGTAGGCCGGCAGTGTGGACTGCAATTCTATGCTCCCATGGTGTCTGTGCATGGCGAAGTATGGTTGAACAACCCTCATCCAAGTGCCTTGCTGGGCTCACTCATTTTATTTGTAAACTTATAACACTTTAAGTAAATGTGTTAGGTTATTGCTATGGGGCCATTTTTTCCAGTATCAAAATGATGAAAAAAGAATAGGTTTTAGCCTTTCCAGCAATAATGCAGGTGTTAAGATGTTCAACCACCAAACACCAATTGCAAGGCATCAAGTTTGCATTGACCACACATGCTTGTGGTAAAACATGCAAACAAATATGCTTTCATAATGTATGCATGGTCTTTGAAACGTATTGGCCTACACAAGAGACAGCCTCGTGTATGGGCTTGTCTGACCAGTGTTAGACCAGAGAACGCCAAAACACGAACTGCAATGCAAATATAAAAGCGTTAATAGCTCGGGTTGAACAGATATATCTGTGGAGCCATTTTTTTGCGGGTATCAAGATGATGAAAAAATCAAAGGCTTTTACCCTTTCTGGAAACAATACAGGAGGTGTTAAGATGTTCAAACACCAAACAGACACCTCTTTACAAGGCATCAAGTCCGCACTTTTTTTTTTATCAAATGTCTTTGGCGTTAATTCCTTGTCAACTTAATTTCACATGAATAATGATGCATGGATTAAATTATTTGCAGGATGCCAGACATCCCCCAGAGGTTTGATCTGGCATCCAGAGGTTTGACTGGACATGTTATTACTGCGAGTTGGCGATTTTCAGTGATCCCTCGAATTACGAACGTTCAGTTTCAGAAATTGTATCTTATTTTATACCTACGTGACTTTACCAAAAGAACCAAAGAGTATGGATTCCTGCAGTCACGAAAGCTTCAAATCAAGATTGAATTGATAAATTGTGGACACTTTTCGAAATGAACGAAATCGAAGTTCTGCTCGAACGAAATTTCACGACGGCCACGCGCGCCGTGAGATCGTCAAACAAGATGCTCACCTCGGACACACATGCTGAAGAAGAGGATGAGTCCTGCGCTCCCAATCAAGATCCAGCCCATGAGCTACAACCAGACACAGCAGCAGCACAATCGTGTCAAACCAGCGAATCAAAGCACAATTCCTCGTGGCTCCCACGTGCAGGTAACAATATAAGCAAGCGATGCACACAGCATTCACATTCAGCACTAAAATGGAGGCGCTCACTATAATCGTACCACTATTGGTTCAGAAATGCTGATATGTACTGTATGCATGTTGAACTTCGTTCGCACCGTACGTAGCCAACCGTGCTAAACGGAGGTACTGAAAAACATATTCAGCAGATTTTCAATTATCCGCGTGCGGTTTATCCAATTTGCACATCTGATATTTTCATATAAATTAATAACTCATGGATTTTTCCTTAAGCCCAAATTAATAATCTAAACACAGTTATACACTGTTTTTCTTGGAAATGTGTATTACAAGTCAGGTGCTTAAACTGAACAAATATGTGCTCCGGTTCACCAGAAATCCACGTGACCGCCTCTACAGTACAGGAGTTAGCGTGGCTCTGATGTCCACTTAGTGGGTAGAGTCTTCTGCACGGGAGCAGGAAAGTGTCATCACTGAGCATGCGCATAATCAATTGCTCGATTCTTTACTTCAAATTTTAGTTTAGTTGATTAACAAACTCAATTTTCTTAACTTAAACATAATGTATACCTAATATTCGTGTTTTTTGGCATAGAGATCCGTGGAAAATGTATATTTTGGGATTATCCGTGATTTTGAATTATCCACGACCGTCCTCCCGGTCATTAACGTGGATAATGGAATCTACTGTATGTGTAGGAAAGAGATGGAATGACACGTATACTGTATTTATGTCAGTAGTACTGCTAACTACGACTGTTACTTACTGTAATTTGCTGACCCCGTCCCGACTGGACATCTGTGCAAAAGAGCTTCACAGCTCATCGGATTCCTCCTCCAGACTAAATAAATAAACTGATGTGTATTTGTGTTTATTTGGATAATAATGATAAAAGGTTACAACCACCTGTATTAATTTTTCAAAAGAATGTGATATTGCTGGCCATCACGCCTTACTGTCAAGGATCAAGCTAAGCTTCTGGCATCGGCTGGGAATCGCCATGCGGGTTTTGACACCACGCAGAGGGAACGCAATGATGCCAGGCATGGACAACATGTTTTAACAAGCCCAAGGGCCTAGGGCAAGTATTCTGCTTAATAGACACCACCTTAGCGGTTCCAATTTCTTGATGCAGCCAACAACAATGAATTAATTATATGATTTGATAATCGTTTGAAATGCGCGTGTTATCGACAGCAAATCGCTTTTGACAGCCATGTAAATACATCAGTGGGGGTAAAGTTTTTCTACCTGATGTGGTACCAGTTTCTGTTCTGGCCCAAGGACTAACCAATTCTCAACCCCCACCACCCCGCCATGCAATGAGGTCACAATTCAAGAACACATTTTGTGGACATTTTCACGCACACAATAAGACACGTTCATTTTGCGTTTAAGACTTGATGCGCCTAGATTTTTTTCTAAAACAGTTTTTCTCGCAACAGTTTGTCTTGTCAAGCAAACACAACAAAAATACCAACAATTTAGGAAAATCTTGATCTGCATTTTTATTCCGACTTCCTGAATCGTATCCGAATGGATGCTTCACGTAGTCTCAGGCGAAACTTAGCCAACTGATACATTTCGTTGTGAGAAATGTTCAACTCACCGGTAGGAGGTGAAACAACAGCAATAAGTGGCCTATTACACACTCGAATACGTGGCAATTTAATGTTTGTTTGGCAGTGTTGGGTGGTGAAAAGTCTTAACAAAGATGTTGCTGGGCTACACAGCCTAACAAAACATTTAACTCCGAATCTTGGTGCTGGCTGCGAAAATGTAAGTCAGGTAGTCCTCTACTTACGATGGAGATGCGTTACAACGACCCCATCGTAAGTCAAAAATATCGTAAGTCGAAGATGGCCTAGCCTACCCAGGAGTCTTTATCACTATTCTTTAGCAAAACAGAGCAATTTACAGTACCGTACTGTATAAACTATATACTGTATGCATTTATTAATTACAATACTGTATTGCACAGTAAAATGTAAAGTAAAAACAAGGTAAATTATAGCCTACCTATATGAACTGCAATTTAATAGAAAGTTTTTTCAGGAAACAATCCTATCTGCATCACACAAGGCGGGAGATGCGTACATCCCGGCAGCGCCCCAACGTACAGCATCGTATCTCGTACGCTGCTGCGTTTGCCTGCCGCGCGAAATTTAAAATATTTTACAATTTTGTCGTATAGTTATCGTAAGATCGAAATATCGTAAGTCGGACCATTGTAACTTGGGGACAATCTGTATAAAGTGTAAAGTTATAGTCTACATAAAACAGGAATGTGACTGGCGCATACGACGTGGTTTGCTTAGCCTATTATAAATCGGTCGCTTAGATTAACATATCCCATCCCGCGTTTTAAATCCAACCAGATATCAGATTAGACGCCATTATGATCTAATATTTTTATTTCACCAAGTAAGGCCCACTGAGCTACGTAGCTCTTTTTCGGAAGCGACCTGGCCACAAATGATAGCTCAACGAAGTGGCTTATCACGTGGACATTTATAGCAGCCAAATACTCGAAACGCATGTTTCTGCATGTGGAAGGAAAACCCGGAGGACCCAGAGAACACAAGACTCCAAATAACACGATATCTCTAACGGTTTGGCGTAAAAATGTTTTGGTTCTATAACAATCATTCAAGCAAAAAAAAGTTAATTTTGATAGTCTTTTTTAATAATCACATCTGCGTGCCAGGTTACCACACAGGGCAAGGCCGTAGCCATGGAGTCAACATTGGGGGGGACCAAATCTTTCTGGGGGTCTGGGGATCCCCCCCTAGAAAAAAAAAATCTAAATTTGAAAACGAATTTCCTACCTAAAATAAAAAAAATCACTAACACATAGGATGGACTTTTTATTGATTTTTTACAATAAAGTCTAATAGTGTATTGTATTACACTGCTGTTCTTTTCTTTGTTACCTTTTCTTGTTTCATTGTATGTAATGGCAGAGATTATGGATTAATAAAGCACAACCACGCCAGAAGCTCGCTACAACAGTGGGGGAGGGGGGGGATAACACGCGGCCCAGGTACGCATCGTGGGTCCGTGGTCTGTGCTCCCCACGCGGAACGCCACGATGTCTGCAGCTGCTGCTGCACTCTGCGACTTGAACTCGCAACCCTCCTAACGACCGCTCGACCACGGAACCACTCGCGTCACTCTGGAAAGCGTGGGAACACAGACGGTGCAAAATGACACACACACACCTCGTAGTGGCACGGTTGGCTACGTGTGGTGTGAAAGAAGTTCAACATACATACGCACACACTATGGCTGTGTGTGTAGAGTTTTCTAAGATAGTTTTGTGAACGGTGCGTGCCAGTCAACTGCTGGATGGTGGCCTCTTGACGCCCGATCGTTCCATGGGGATTGTTTGGCAGCTATTCGTGACAACGAATTTACTATGAATAGCCTCAACTTGCACCAAGAGAGACCTTCCCCGAAAGGATGTTCCCTGGTTATCATTGCCAGGTTATCAATGCTTGGTTATCAATGCCAAGTTATCATCGCCAGATTATCATTGCCAGGTTATAAATACCAGAGCATCATTGCCAGGTTATCATTGCCAAGTTATCATCGCCAGATTATCATTTCCAGGTTATCAATACCAGATCATTGCCAGGTTATCATCGCCAGGTTATCATTTCCAGGTTATCAATACTAAGTTATCATTTCCAGATTATTATTGTTGCCAGGTTATAATTGCCAGGTTATCCGGTCATCGCTGTCAGGATACGAGGCAGTTATCGCTCTGCACGCACTACGAGCAGGAGGGATCCGTTTCGGTGGAAAGGGAGGACCTGGCTTGCGATGTCGAGATGAGGGAGACGTCGAGAGGAGGGAGACGTCGAGAGACGTGGTTATGATCGAGATGAGTTGTGGTCTCTGAGTTGTAGTCTCTGAGTTGTAGTCTCAGTCCACGTGGGAGTGCCCGATGTCTACAAAGGGACACGGGAAGCTGCCACGTGAAGCCCACGAGCGCGCCAGAAACCCGCCACTGGATTTCCGTGCCATCCACAGTGACCCACAACAAGGCGCCAGGCTGCCACCGCCACCTGTCTCGCTTTGCCTCTCCTTTAACCTCCGACCACGGAGAAGCGCTGGAACTCTCTCTTCGTCTCATGCGAAGCGTTCATCAAACTCCCCAATCAGTCAACGACCGCTGTGGGGACTGCGCTCCTCCATCGGAGGAACAGCAAGCAACACGACACTCAACTCTCTCTCCTGAAGCCCTCTCGTCGTGGCAGACCTCGACATTGACTTGTTGCCGATGCCATCGTCATCATCCCTGCATCATTTGGCGTTTTGCGGTGACGGATTCGGTGATGGATCTGGGGGGAACGCCACCGCGGGGATACAAGTACATCGGTTGTTGTTGTTGTTTACCATCATCATCATGGTCATAACGGGTGGTTACCTGGGACTCGTACTTGAGTTGCCTGAGCATCGCGTCCCGAGAGAATCCCGGGGCCAGGTTCAGTCCGAGTGGCTCCCCCTTGCAGGGCACTGCGGCCAAGTCGTGGCGCGGCGCGTCGCGGCTTGGAGTGACCGCCACGCCGCCGCCGCCGCGCACGAACTCCCCGGGACTCCTGAACTCGCTGGCGGCGCACACGTAGAAGTCGCCCGACAGCAGCGAGACGGCGATCCACGTGAGCGGTGCCACGGCAGCGCGGGTCGCCACGCCGAGCAGGGCGCCGAGCAGGGCGCAGAGCGGCGTGGGCGCGGAGCCGCGGCCGCGGCGGCAGCAGTCGCCCAGCAGCAGCCACGCGGTGGGGTTGAGCGCCCAGCCGAGCGCGAGCAGCAGCAGGGCGGGCACCCCGATGGCGACCACCCCGTACGCGTAGTTGGCGGTGACGGCGCAGGGGCAGTTGTAGGCGAGCAGCGAGAAGAGCTGCTGCCCGCCCAACGTCGTGAGCGCGATGCCGCCGTTCACCAGCGAGATGCTGTTCGCGCGCAGGAACTGCGCCAGGCTGTTCATCTTGTCCATGGCGACGGGCGGAGAGCTGACCGGAGACCAGTTCCCTGCGACCAATTCACCGTCACCAGCGAACTCCCTGCGACCAATTCTCCGCTCCCAGCTCCCCGCGACCACTAGCCACTCCCTCGCTGCCCCCCTCTCTCTCCCCGGGGCGGGCAAGCGCAGGAAGCGCCTCCTTCACCAAGTGGCGAGTTTCCTTCTCACCGCGTTCCTCATTGCGGAGGAACAGCGCCCTGCTCACACGGATCCTCGGAGATGCATAGCAAAGACAAAGATCCCCGCACCTCCGTGTAGCCTCAACAGGCTGTTGGGGCAAGTGCTGCTAGCGAGCACCCTCTGAGGGTCGACGCGGCGCACGAGGGGGGGGGGGTGGCCAGCGCCACGCCCCTCCGCCTTTGTCTCCCCGGCGCTGGCGATGTTTACTACACACCGCACCAGCTACTCGATCGAGGCCGAGTCGCATGTATGTATGGTGAACTTCTTTCGCACCGTATACAGCCAGCCGTGCTGATATACACACACAAATACCATAAACATGCACATTTCTCATACAGTACAACATACGAAGATTCCCCGTATTCCCTTAACAGACTGTTGGGGCAAGTACTGTAAGCGATCACCTATGAACCAGGTACTCATTTGAGGCAGAGTCGACCTAGGAGAGGCCCAGAACCTGCTCAGGGTTCGCCACTGGTGTTGGCCGTGAGCGGGAATCGAATTCCGGTCGCCGGGTTCGGAGCGCAGCGCGCGGCACCGCCAACCCACGCAGCTGCATCACTCTGTGAGCGCGGCTCCATCGTCGACACAGGTCCAGTCTGATCCGAGACCGTTCAGACGATGCCCTCCTGCAAGGTCGTGTGACTGATGCGTCAACTACAAATACTTCGTCGGGTTTGTCACGGCAGCGGGTTTGGGGTCATTGTCTGTCAGGGTCACGGCGGGTTTGGGGGCATTGTCTTGTCAGGGTCACGGCGGGGGATTTGGGGGCATTGTCTGTCAGGGTCACGACAACCGCGGGCCACGCTCAGACGCCGCCCCACGTCCAGGCAGAGGCGGCATTCTCTCGTTGTTCAGCGTTTTGAGTTTTTCTTAATCCTCCTTACTGACCACTGGAACAAAATTTTGTTGTGGCGAGAGGGGCACCGCGGTAGGGAGATGTTATTTCACTCGCCTGGTATGCAGGAAATCGTGGGTTCGATCCCGACCCTGACGCCTGCTGTATGTTTGGAGTTTGCGTGTCTCTCTCTCCCTGTGATTGCGTGGATTTTTCTCCGGGTCCTCCTGGTTTTCCCTCCACATTTATAATGAACGTCACGCATTACGAGTATCGATTTTGGCTGCTATACATTTCCACCCGAGAAGTCACTTTGTTGGGCTATCATTTGAGGCCAGGTCGCTTCTGAAAAAGAGCTGTATATAGCTCTGTGGGCTTTATCTGGTGAATGAAATACTGCAAGTTGTAATACTCGGGGCATGACTGTAATTTACCATCCCGCTGGACTTCCATTGTCCGCCCACAGGTGGCACAACCAACCCGAGACCGCCTGCGCCCCCCTCTCCACTCAGATTAACCCGAAACCGTCTCGCGCTCGGGCGGAATCCGATGCCGAACGACAGAGGACTTCCCAGAGAGGTGGGGGGGGGGAGCTTCATCGGGCTCGGCACGGGCTACAGAAGAGGTGGAATGATGTGTTAAACAGAAGGGTGTGGAGTTGACTGGACTTTGCCGATGGGCTGGTGTCGAGGTCGGCCTCTGTGGAGAAGGACGCTGCGGGGGAGTCGGAGGCAGTCGCACTCCAGCACACAGAGGGTAGGAGAATGACGCTCACAACAACGAGCAGAGAGCAACTGGGTAGCTAAAACGAAGAGTTGGCACAATGGGGAGCACAGGTGGTGCATCTGTCAGTCATCTCAAGTCAGTCAACCCATGGCACCTCGGTCTGTTCCATAACCTTCCAGCGGGTTTTCGACACCTCAATTAGCCTCAAAAGTGCACCTAGCATGGCACAAGCGCCGTGGTGACGTGAACGGCGTTTGCTGTTGGGGGGGGGGGGGGTTGATGGATCATACAAATGTGACAGTCCCCTCCCGTGGGAGTCAAGGTGCCATACTCTGACTGGCTTGCCAGTGTGTACGAGATATTGCTGCTGCTGCTGCTGCCGCCTCCCACACAGGGTGTTTCTACCGGTCCGCCAATTTAGTCCCACGTGTAAAACTCATTAATTGGCCGTTGATAGCGTGGCTCATCGCCTGGCTGCTGCCTTCTCGCTTGTCCGTGGTTGCTCCGAGTTACCACCTCGCCATGGCGGCGAGCAGGGACGTGTGGTCAGGGGAGGCAGAGCCTCGTCTGTCATACTCCAATGAAAACAGCTGTTACGAAAAGTAAAAACAAAATCTAATGAAATCAATATTAAGATTTTTCCACTGATCTGTATTGTAAATGTCATTTCTGTACGATTCCAATCATTTTTTATCGTCAAAATCGCCAAATTTGCGGAGCTCCGCTGCAAATACAGGAAGAGACGAGGTGAGGCAGCGACGAGCTCAGCCTCCCCTAGGATTGCGCAACCCCTCAGTAACTAGGTGGAGCGCGGGCAATCAGCGCGTGCCTGTTACTATCTCAGTATGTCACCAATGTAATGTTTGTAGACTCCTTCATTTAATGTCCTCGCCTTCCATACTCCAGGTAACTTATTTCACGTATGTGTATAAAGATATTTAGGCTCGCTGGTCTCGTCATGAAACTGCAATGAAAAAGCACGAGGGGAGGCAGCTATCACATCTGCCTGAGGGGGACGTGTCTAACACGCCCCACACGGAGGACACGCCCTCCGTCAGGCCACGCCCACCTCAGTGTGTGAATCTGGCTCTGACACTAGCCAGTGCCTCCCCAGCCATGGACCTCACCGCACGTCACTGGTGGTGAGATGTTAACCAACCTCACCTGGAATACAGTTCGTGGGTTCGATCCAGACTCTGATGTCGACTGTATATTTTGAATTTGCATGTCTCTCTCCCCGTAGTCGTGGATTTTTCTCCGGGCCCTCCGGTTTTTACCTCTACATTTAGAATCAACATCACGCGTTTAGAATATTTGGCCACTTCGTTGAGCTATTATTTGTGGCCAGGTCACTTCTGAAAAAGAGCGATATAGTTCAGTAGGCCTTACTTGGTAAAATAAAAATAGTTTATAATGTCTTTAAGAGTGAGCGAAGTTATTACTGAATTACCATTTGGTGTTAGGAAAAACATGTATACATATTTAACATGTTTAAATGATTAAAACTTAAAAAAATGATCACAAGAAAGCGCGACCCCCGGATTCGTGTTCTATTTGCACGCATGTTTTTTCACCCTCTGTCACGTTCACGATTTTAGGTTCCATATAACTACTTAAAAAAAACTGAAATGATCAACAATTATTTTGTGATAGTGCCTGTGTAATCAGACAGAGCAAGCCCACAGTCAAACACCCAAACTGAACAATCGGTGGCAGGGATTTAAAATTCTTCCAAGTTCCTAGTTTAAACGTTTACATTATGCCCAAAACATGGTTTTGGTTTTAAAAGCCCATATATCGTTTCTAAGCCACTCATGATTTGATACATTTGCATATTCGACTTATGAACTTTCAGAGATAGGAACCTGGCCGTATGTCCAGTTGCTTTTTTGGACCGCGAGTCGTAAGTTAAATCACAGCGCAATAGATGGCGGTGGTTGTTCAGTGTCATTACCCAGCATTCCCAGAATTTCTGCCCAGGCCTTTCTGCCCAGGCCAGGCAGAACATAAAGAACCAGTGGCATCTATAGTTGCAGGAGATTATACAACTTTTAAAGCCATTCTCAGTGTTTAGTGTACACGCCGTACATGCTTGGAATCGACAGGAGTAAATTTGAACAAATCGACTTACGAACAGACCTCTGGAACCTAACTTGTTCGTAAGTCGAGGAGTCTCTGTATATGCGTGTAATTGTCAAAACTGAACGTTCTAAAACGGGGTTTTTGCTACTTCCACATTCTTGATGGAGACACCTCCGTGTCAGTAGTTTTTCATTAGTGTGCAAACATTTACAAAACTGATGTAGGTTGTAATCACAAACACTATTTATATCTCACTTTTTTATTTTACATTATTTAACAGTGCGATAATTGGAGAACATTTTTTTATCCAAACATAAAATGACTTCAATTCCCGCACTCGAGTGGCTGGATAAGCCTGGGCGCTGTGCTCACTACAGCAAGTCGCTAACTCAAAGGGAAGTAACCAAAAGATCTGGTTAGGTATCGTAGATCCGAAGATATTAAACGTTAAAGATTTTAAAGAATATACACGGACAACAGGGCAAGTTGAATAACAGTGTGTAAAAACATTGCGTGATACTGGAGTATAGTGGAACCCTGTTTATGGTCACATTCCTTCTGCTTTGTCGCACGTCTCATATTTCACAAAACAAAATCCGTGGCCATCACAAAGCATCTCACCACGGTGACGTCGAGAGGCCGTGCACTCAGTGGCCTCTGAACAAAACAAAAGAGGCAGAGTCAAGTGTCACAGGCGCAAGAGGGAAGGGAAAGATTTGATCCTGGACTCGGACACCTTAGGCAAGGTCGTTAATGGCTGAGGAGGGAGTCTGTGATGATGTTTTTTACTCTGCGAATTAAGTTTTCAAACAGTGCTCATCACCTCTAAATAAAACGATGCACGCTTCAACCCTTTTAAATGCATATAAATGTCACGAATGTGAGAATGACTGCTAGGATCATTTTAACCATCATCGCCGAGTTAGAGCGATGATCATGAATTACAAATGTGCACGCGATCACTCTCTCATTGGAGGCCTCAAGCCGGGAGGGAGGATTACAGTCTGTTCTCTTGTAACGCCTTTTCAAAACGCAAATTGGATATAACACAATGAATGTACGAGGAAACATTTTTTATAACGCGGACGCGAATTATATATAAAGCGATGGAGCGAACGGAACGTCGCACGAATAGAAATAAGCGGTCGCATGGCTGCCTCGGCATAGCATCGCACAAGGCGGGATGCTGTTGGATGCTTTCAGATGCTACACATGCGGCTCAGTCTTTGTTCAGCCTGCGTACGTATCTCACGTGTTATCGCGGACAGTTTTTACCATATTACATATTATTTACTTTCACGCGATTTTTCCACAACGCGGTGCTGTTCAGGAACGCAACTACTGCATTATAGGAGAACGGACTGTATTGCTTGAATAGGAGCGAGGAGAGGGCATGGAATACGAGTCTCTGGTCTGACCCAACACAACACACATCTTTGTGCAATCTGAGATTCCTCAAATCCACAATCGATTATCAACGAGGAGCCCTGCTGCCACGAGGCATGCGACCGTTTCTCCAAACTGTGTTTGTAACGCAGCTCCCACGTTGTGAACCACACGTCCCAATTCCTTGTTGTCAATATGTACTGTGTGTATGTACAACTTCTCTCGCACCACTGTACGTAGCCAACCGTGCTCATCGGAGGTGCGGGGGGAAGGACAACAAACTAAACACAAAAATCAGTTGTAAAGAAATGTGTTCGATCTAGATTTAAAGGTGCATAGGTCCAGCGGCTTCTTAATATCGGAAGGGAGAACGTTCCAAACGGCCACAGAAGTGCATCTGAACGCACGCAATGCGGTAACCGTCTTTAATATGCAAGCTTGCCCTCCTTTATTTACAATTTCCAAGACATTTTTATATTTCCTTAGTGGACTCTGAAGCAGTTGATTGGCAGGCTTCATTTGGTGGGTCTGTCAGCACAGTATTCATGGCAAACACATTGTGTGCCCGAATAATTCCCGAAAAGCCAGCTGACAGTATCCAAACGTGGGCATCAAGGTTGGGATTAATTCGAACCTGCAAGAAGAAAAGAACAACATTACATAGGATTTAATGAGTGAAAAGTTAACAAAATATATACTTATGGATATATACACATACAAAGACTCCAACTTTACATTTGGTAGAATAACGTGTAGAGGCAAGTATTGTATCTTTTAAAGCCAGCATGATACAAGTCTGTAGTTTGGCCACCCGTAATCTCCATTGTAATAGACATCACACCAGGCACAGATATCAATTATCAATAGTTCCAAGCGCCAAAATCAAACCTGAGTCTCTGGGGGCACAGCAATGTACACAAACAACTCCACATACATGAACGTAGAGACAAATACTCTCTGTTTATCCTCACGGAACTGAAATGTATGTCCTGACAAGCAGCCAAGAAGATGTGGCAGGAGACAAAATGTATGAAAAAATCTGATCGGCTTCAAAGAATTATAAGATATAACATCATAATGGGTGACTTCAATGCAAATATAGGTGAAAAGCAGTGATGGGAGGATGATGATTGGTAAATTTGGTATTGGAGAAGAAATGAGAGAGGAAAATGTCTATTAGGTTATGCGGCCAGAAGGGACATGAATGTGATGAACGTTTTTTCCCCCCAATGAAGTCATCTAGAAAATGGATGTAGAGGAGCCTAAATGGAGAAATTACAAATATTATTGACCGGATTCTTACAGATAAACCTCAGGTTTTCAAAGACATCTCTGTACCCTAACCAACAACACGGCAACGGTTGTAAATTCCGCCAGTGCAATTCTCTGTATGGCCTCCCCAAAGCCCTAACTGCCAAACTCAACATGATGCAAAATGCCACTGCAATACTTCTCAATCGTAAACGTGACTAGATCGTCCCAATACCCCCGATCACCTCCTCTGGCTCCCAATCCAATCTCATATCAACTTCAAGATTAGCCTCAATATTTTCAAGATCCCCCATGGACTTTATTAACTTTTTCAGTCAGTCTCATTCTACTCCCACACTCTCACACTCCGCTCTAGCAAGCAGCTCAAGCTTTCTGTTGAACCCCCCCCGCTCCCCCATTCAGTCTGCTCAGTCAGGTCACCTCCTCCCTCTGCTGGTTTGGAACTTTCACCACCAGCTGTCCGTGCTGTTGACTCACCGCTCCAGTTCCAATCCAGGCTCATTCCCCCTCACTATCACTGTTTCTTTCACTATGTAAACAAATAAAGAATAATGCTCCTATACCACCATTCTCTACAACATCTGGAGATGCATTTATATGGTATATCAACTATACTGTGTGGTTATTACACTTCCAACGTTTACAAAAATAAATCCAAGCTAACAGACAAATCAAGTCGGTTAACATCAAACATCGAATTCAAAAGGTACAAGAAGATGACTCAATCCTCTTGAGAGGCAACATGACGGAATGCATGTTGCCATGAGCAACTATGGAACAGTCAACGCTGTAGTGGACGGCACCAATCGTAGTCGGGGGCTCAGTAAAAAAATTAACAGAAAGAGCAGCCATGTAATTAAGTTTTTTTTTATTTTACCAGGTATGGCCTACTCAGCTATATAGCTCTATTTCCGAAGCGACCTGGCCACAAATTATATCTCAACAAAGTGGTTTATCACGTGGAAATTTATAACAGTCAAATACTCTAAACACATGTTGTGTTTCTAAATGTGGAGGGAAAGACTGGAGGACCTGGAGAAAAATCCACGTCACCAAGGGGAGTCTAACATGCAAACTCCAAATATGAGTCAGGGTCGGGAGAGAACCCACGACCTCCTGTATACCAGGCGAGGTAGTTAACATCTCCTAGCCACCGTGGTCCCCCAAAGTTCAAAGGTCAGAGCACCAAGCTGGTACCGTGCAAATCCTGGGTGCAGATCAGGGCCGCCGCCGTGATTGGACTCGTTTCTCTACACAAGTCCCAGAAACACATTTCTTCCAACACAGATTAAAAGAAAAAATATGCAACTGCACTTTACCAACCTCTTGATCTGTAGCTCAAGCTATCTGTACCTTTAATTTTCACCCTGTCTCGTGACCGAGCCACTGTCGGTGTCTTACCTTGTGAATGCCCGTAATGGGGAGCTTTCCTTCCAAGGTTGCGTGGTTGCTGCTTGTAAAATTCATGTTTTGAAAGGGTTCTCGGTTATTGGTATCATCAAAACACGTCTGCAGCACAAAAACACACGGCAATACGTGATTCATCTGCTTTGATTCATTACATCCTGACTTCAAAAAAGCACTTTGCACAAATATTCAGCGACAATGCATTGCTTATTGATATTAAAACAAAACGTAACATTTGTATAGGTCTGAACCCTGTCAAAATAAATGTTATTTTTTTCCATCTCTCTACCCATGTGACACCACACGTCTGCGTCTCTCTCCCTGCCTCTCTGTAGCAACCAACATTCGTGTTAATTTAGGCGATGCAGCAGAGCAGAATGTCTAAAAGTACATGGATTCGACTGTGGACATGTTTTAATGTCTCACCTCTCACGTCTCACTTATGTTTCCCACTCTCTTCCCGTTACGAGAATACCTCGCTTAGCGCAAGCCCACAGAACGCCAGTCTCGTGACAGCGCTCTTTGTCCTGGATGACATTTTTAAACTAAAATAAATGAAATCTAAATATCTACAAAGTGCCCGACGAGTGAGAACATGCAGCAGCGTCGGTCGAGGACACATAACTATGCCCCCTCACTCGCTCAGCCAATCACAGCGAAGCATGCCAAGCCACCCAGACCCCACTACCCGCGATTCTATTATCACAGTTCGTGGTCACGACTGCATTGTAAAAAAATATATCTTTTGTTATTACTGTACATTTAGCCAGGTAAGATCTCATGAGACCAGGAGTCTCAGGCTTCACCTAAAAGTGCCATACTGTCAAGATGTTAACTACCTCGCCTGGTATACAGAAGGTCGTGGGTTTGATCTTGACCCTGACGATGCCTATATATTTGAAGTTTGCATGTCTCTCTCCCCGTGATAGCGTGGATTTTTCTCTAGGTCCTCCATTTTTTCCCTCCACATTTACAATCAACGTGCGTTTAGAGTATTTGGCTGCTATACATTTCCACGTGATAAGCCACCTCGTTGAGCTATCATTTGTGGCCAGTTCGCTTCTGAAAAAATGGCTATATAACTAGTGGGCCTTACCTGGTAAAATAAAATAAATAATAAAATATTCCTCACCAGATAAATGTTGACTGAGGGCATCACTAAGACCCGGAGTGACTGCAGCAGCTCCTGCAATCTCGTCTACCACCGCTAAAACTACAAACAATTTTTTGTTATATTACCAGGTAAGGCCCACTGAGCTATATAGCTCTTTTTCAGAAGTGACTGCTGCTTTGGAGTACAGTAGAATGCACTCGTGAGTACAGTACATACTAATGATGTTAAAATACATTTTATTCTTATCTACTGTTTAACACGGAGGCCTTTCGCGGCCAATATCATCCACAAGAGGTTTTTTTGGGTTTGATCGTGTAAATAAATGTCGTTAAAACCCGCCACCACCCGACACAGCTAACTAGTAAGGGTTGTCACGTAAACAGAACATGCCAGTTCGTCACGAGTACAGCACACCAGTGTGCTGGAGAGCCAAGCCACAACATTTACAATCTGAGCACACGTTTCGCTAGTAATTACGAGCTTCAAGCGACAGCCAAATTACTAGTGCTACTAGTGACGACTGCATCATTAGCTGTGATGGAGGTTCGCTGGATCAGCCTGGGGCCGCCGGATGATGGCAGCCGGATAATCGCATGCTGGATAATCAATTATCCACTGTATTACCGATACACCAATGAAGCCCTCATATATAACAGCGTTATTTCGTATGTGGTATACAGCGGTATAATGACCCCTATTTTAGCGCCGGATTGATAGCGCCGACTTCTCCTCCAGGAACACATTTTGAGCGCCAAGCGAGGTCTGCCTGTATGGTCCGGAAGTGGAATTCGGGCCGCTGGAAGCCAGTGGAGGGATCCGAGCGCTGGGGTGATGTTTCCGTTCGTGGCTGTGAGTGAGAAGCCTGGCAACGGCATTCTGGATGGTTTGGGAGTTGTGTGGATGATGTATATGGGGAGACCATCGTGGGGTGAGTAGCAGTAACCGGCATTTGTTGAAGGCATGGATACAGATATTGTCACCTCTCTCTTATAACTCCCCTGAATAAATGTATTATCTGTTATATTTCACCCGAGTACAATTTTCTCCATTCATCTTTCTTGGAAGTGACTGCTTGGCTGCCACGCAAGGCAATGGGTGAGCAGCAGAGCCATGTGATGATGATGGATGTGCCCAGGTTCCTACCAGGTCAGTGTCATGAAACACGACTGTATACTTGGACAGGTTTCCATCCGTTGCCACCACTGTCACATTTTGCTCATTTAATGTAGAACTGGGCGGACTTGCTTCCTCCCGATGTCCTTCCTCATTGCAAGGGACGTCTTTCAGCTGGGTTGCGTACACTGGCTGTAAAGAGAGTATCACTGTAGGTTTCATCACTATTAACATTATCCAACTACGGGTGGCTAGGTAAAGCATAATTTGCTCAAATAATAAAAATTAAGCATCTCTCTTGTCAATGTTAAAATAAACCACACTGCCTTCAACAACACCAATGAATAATAGGCCAACGACTTAAAGCAAAAACCCTTCAGAGTAAAGACAGCCAAAAGCAAACATCCTTCTCTTTAGAGAATGTGGCACGCACCAAAGGGTGTCTGGAAAATTTTAATAAGGTGTTTTAAATTTGGCACGAGCATATACTTAGGAAACCCTCAATAGTTATTGCTTGTAAGAGTTTTTAACAAATAGTACGAGTTAAATTACACGAAGACGTTTTAGCTGCGAGCAGACGTGATGAATCTTACGTCTTCAGCCTTGGGTTTACGGATAACCGTAATGAGCACCAATAATAAGAGATTCAGTGTTATCAGTATTTAGCCGAAGGGACATTTGCAGCCTCCAAATTCCTATATTGGTAAATCATGCTCCTTCCAGTCACTGGTGTGGCAATCAGAAGCATAATGTTACGTGAAAAAGCTTGGGAAAAACTAGCTGCTTACAAATCTGCTGTAGTAGGGGTGCTTGATGTTGTGTGGGTTCTTCCAAAAGTTTGGAAGAATGGCGCCGATCACTTCTCCCGTGCTTTCTCCTGAAAACACCGCATTCAGCCAGTCCGAGCCCGACACACTCTGAGAAGACACGGATATAGCAAGACACTGCTTGACAACGCCTCTGGAACATTCAAAACATAAAAAAGGACCTTTACTTCCATTAAGCCATAATTACCTTGTTTCCTACCCTTAACATTGTAAATCTTCCTTCAAAAAATATCCTTAAGCAGAATATTGGTGCTGAATACAGCCACATTGGCAAATGTGATTTGTAACTTTTATCCTTAATGCGTGTATGGCGAGTTGAATTTGAATGTGCAATTGTATTGATGGGCACTGACAGGCAACTGCTGAAGACCATCATTAGCAGGAAGTGTTACTACCTAGGCCACATTGCCCGAAACGACCACAAATACCAGCTATTAAAGCAAATCCTGGAAGGAAAAATCGAAGGGAAAAAACGACCAGGACGGCCAAAAACGACATGGCTCAGTAACATCAAAACATGGCTACAATTAACAACAGCACAAACTCTACACGCCGTGCTAGACCGGGACCAATATCATCGTGAAGTCGCACACGCCGTTAGGCAGCACTAAAGAAGTATTGATGGACTACTGGGTGTTGTTTTGGTGTGGTCTGTTGTTGTTGTTTTGCTGCCTTTCCCAAGCTTGCGTTTAGTGTTGAAAAATCTGCAAGAATGTATGCACTTTTGCAATTTGTACTAGAATACTTTATGGATTTTTATTTTATTTCTTTACTTATTTTTATGTGATGAGCTTTACCTTTTTTTCTATTTTGCACTCCGATCCTGTTGTTTTATTGTTTGTTGTGGTACATTTTTGACCCCGCGCCCCTACTGGACATCTGTGAAAAAGAGCTTCATTGCTCATCGGATTCCTCCTCCTGCAGTCTCAATAAAGAGTCTGATTCTTATAGACGAAGCAAACTAGTGAACATTTACTATTCAAGAATGTTCCACCGTATGTAACTAAAGTGTACCAAAAACCAGACAGTGACTGCTTTCACCATTTCCACAGGAAAACAAATGTGGGGTTGAAGGTAAATAGCAAAAAGAACGTACAAGTGTGAGACAAAAGCGCGAACTTAGCTTTGCGAGGCGTTGATGTGGGAAAAAAAAGAGGCCTCGATGCAAAAGTTAAAACTCGTTTTCTGAGCATGTGAAATATATACGAACCCAAATCGTTCCCACTCTGGGGTTGAAGAGGTACGGTTTGTATCCCAGGAAGCCATAATCCAGGTAGTGAATGCCATTTACTCCATATCTGTAACCCAAATTCACAAAAAAAACATTGTGTTCTCAATAAATGTCCTTCGATTATAAAAAAAACAATAAGCATACCAATGATATATTATATGTTTGACATGTTGCCAGGGTTCATTATGCTAAGGTGTGTATTGTAACTTTGATCCTTACCCGAGTGTGGATAGTTAAATTTTTATGTGCCATTTTATTGAGGGACTTCTGTGTGTTGTTTTGGTGTGGGGTCTGGGATTGTTGTTGTTGTTTAGCTGCCTTGCCCAAGATTGCAATTAGTGTTCAAAAATCAGCAGTTTTATGTACTCGGTGAGTGTGTGAGGCCAGTGAGTGTGTGAGGCTAGTGAGTGTGTGAGGCCAGTAAGTGTGTGTGTTAGGCCAGTGAGTGTGTGAGTGGCCGGTGTGTGTGAGAGGACAGGGAGCGTGTGTGAGGCCAGTGTGTGTGAAGCCAGTTAGTGTGTGCGAGCCCAGCGAGCGTTGTGAACTAACGCAGCGTAGCAGTTCTCCTGCGCCACCACGACCCCGCAGCTGTGCAACAGCCACGCGACCTCTGTGTTCTGGTGGCGGCGAATCGCGCTGCTCGGCTCTTCCGCCCGTCGCACATCCCAAAACTTAATCCAACGGTCGTGGCTGGCTGTCACCAAGAAGTTTCTAAAACAATACAGCACGAGATATAACATAAAAAAACACACGCCCGTTAATAATAGTGACTACGTGTAATGTACATCACAAACAAGTTAGTTTTTGCCTTTGTGTACGTTACAACACTTTTGGGTCACTACATTATAAGGTCACACTCATTCACACAAAGTGCTTGCCACAAATGAACCACAATACCTTGCTGATCTCATCAAGCAACATATACCATCACGTGAACTCCGGTCATCCTCTCAGCACCAGCTTTTGGCCAACCATCTAACAAAGACAGTCACCGTATCGCACACTTTCAGATGTGCTTCTGCGTCCGTCCGGAATGCTCTTTCTTCCGATATTAGGACGCCATTGGAGCCGTTCACTATTAAATAATCTTGATTGACAAAACTGAGTTCTTTAAATCAGATTTTTGTGTTTATTTTGTTGTCCTTCCCTCGCACCTCCGATTAAGCACGATTTGGCTACGTGCGGTGCAAAATAAATTCAACATACATACAGACACAATGGCGAACTCTGAATGACGTCAGAGGATTTTTAACGTCCGCTGTGAATCGGTCGTGTGTATTATACAATATGCTTGCAGTGAAAACCAGGACGGCCTGCCGGATTTGAACCACAAATCCTCGCAACCTCTCACCCAGGAGGCAAGCGACGCTCTGAGGGAGGCTCCTTGCCGCTTCGTCTTTACCTTTGCACAACACAAAATGCTCGTCCCATCTGTGCCAGCTGCTAAGGCCTTTGAAAACCGCCCTCGCCACATCTAGCCTACGTAAATCTGCTTCCCAGGGCCAAAGGACTCCGGAGGAAAAATAGTGTAGCACGTAGCACAAGCATTCAATGGAAATCATGGAAAGCTTTCAAGAATGAACCTTTGGGGTGAGGCCCTGACCATCAGCTTGTCGCTGTGCAGGGGATTGGCCATCGATGCCTGCAAATTACTAACCCTCCTTGCAGAGAAATTTGCAGTTCAAAAGGTGAAATGAAATTCTACAATTTAATCCATTTCTTCAATCATCATCATCACGATCCATGGACAGATATCCAGTAGGTGTGCAATGCACATTTTGCATTTTTTTCCACTTTCCTCTGTCTTGTGCCAATATGCTCAAGTAGTGGCCACATCGTTCTGGCACCAATCTCTTATGTCGTCATCATCAAGCCATTCTCTATGAGGTCTTCCTCTCTTCCCGGTTCCTTCCATTTTTCCAAACAACACACTTTTAATTTTCCTGTTGTTATCCATCATACATATGGCGTCAAAATAGAGGCAGTTTCCTTTTTTCACACCGCCTGATGACGACCGCTTGTGTTGCGATCGAAACGTCGTAGTTTTTTGTTTATTTTATTTATATTAATTTGAACCTATCTACGTGACTTTACCGAAAGACTCAAAGAATATAGTTCCTTCTCATCACTGCCTGCATCATCAAGTTGTCTTCTATGTTGCAACGTTTACTCACTTCTACGTTGGGCCCTCTATTGGTCCAGCTTAAGATGCAACATTATCCTTCTGTAGCAATATATTTCGAGGGCCAACATCTTATCTCTGTCAGTCTTTTTTTTACGTCGAAATCTCGCTGTAAGCATTTAAAACGACTTACTTGTTCATGGGACACCAAGCCAGTGACTTGACGAGATTGTCGTGGGCGCTAAACGTGTTGTACGGATACAGAATCACGTTTCCGTCTGGCTTCTTTACACGGAGGAGGCTGGATTTAGTGGTCAAATCCCACAGCCCAACGGAGCCTGAAACGGACCGTAAATAAGGGTAATCTTGCTGCTTTCGCATCAAAAGGAAAATAAAATATCTCCATTCACCCATATCAGCATTTTCCACGACGATCATAGGGCAAGAGAAGTTTAGAAATAACATGTTATTGATGATGTAGACAAGATCACAGAGACAAGATTAAATTGTGATCACGCCAAAATCTGTAGATGTCATTTCACCGCACTTCCGATTGGCACGGTTGGCTACGTATGGTGCGAAAGAAGTTCAACGTACGTACACACACTCACTTCCGCGGGTCATTCTTGTAAAGCAGCTTTAGGCTAAATGTTTCTAATAGGTGTAAAGAAATTAAATCAATCAAACGTCAATAGTTTCCTGCCACATGCAATTGCTGTGGTGACGTCAACAAATTTGTGTGTGTTTCCGTATGTGCGTGTGTGGAGCTGTAATGTGGTGGCTAACGCGCACTGCACTACGAACCCGGCGACCAAAGTTCAATTCCCGCTCACAACCGATAACAGCAGCGAATATTGAAATGGTCCTGGGCCTCCTCTAGGTCGACTCAGCCTTAAATGAGTACCTCGTGCAGTGTGTAAAACATCAGCACTGGGGAGATAAAGGCGACCAGGTATGGTACTGGCCACCCACCCCCTCGTGTGCCTTGTCGGCCTTTATAGGTGCTACTTGCTAACGGCACTTTCCCCAACAGAATGTTGAAGTCTCTAAGGGGGATCTTTGTCTTTGCATTTGACAATTAGTGCGTGATAACAGGCAGGGCAGTTCTGCTGCGTAGCAGACGGAAACAAAGAAATTACCGCTTAAGGAGTCAAAACACCGAAACATTCTTGAGTGGAAACGTTCAAATTGTAGATTTTGCTTGCCAAAAACTAATAATTTTGCGCGTAAAAAAATTTCTGCAGCGTTGTGTGCAATGAAATTTTCCCCGAATGAAGCGGTATAAGAGTAACGAAGCAAATAAATGTACCGTCATAAAATCCGACAGCCAAATGAGAATGGCTCTGCAATGGTGACCAAGCCAAGCAAAAGCAAGCTCCATTTGTTGAAGAGGCTTGTAAATTTACAGAGCCCACCTCCAAGGTGACCACCGGTTTGACCTGTTGAACGACAAAGCTAATTATTTGGTTCAAAACATAAACAATGTGAGCGTGGATGCGCGAGAGAGTGCGTGTGCACGTGTAATGTGGGGAGCGTAGCAATTCTGGCCGTCGCCTGATGATGCTGGTTGTTGTAATGACCGGTGAAACGTCACGGTACTCGAATTGTAAATGTTGTAGTGGGTTTACTCTCCAACACAACGGTGTGCTGAACTAGTAATGAATTGGCACGATTTGTTTGCGTGAAAAAACTTACTAATTGGCTGTGTCGGGTGGTGGCGGGTTTAACGACATTTATATTTACGCAATCTAACCCAAAAAACGTATATTATGGGTAGTGTAGCGGTTAGCGCACTGCGCTACGAACCCAGCAACCCGAGTTCGATTCCCGCTCACAGCCAACACTGGTGACGATTATCTGAACCGGTCCTGGGCTTCCCCTAGGTCGACTCAGCCTCAAATGAGTACCTGGTGCGGTGTGTAGTAAACATCGCCACTAGGAATACAAAGGTGGCCGGGCGTGGTGCTGGCTCAGCACCCCCTCGTGTGTGGAGCCGGCCTTTATAGGTGATCGCTAACAGCACTTTCCCCCAAAATTCTGTTAAGGCTAAACAGGGGATCTTTGTCTTTGCATGTGTAAAGAATGTGTATCATTATGTTTAATGTTGTACAAACATAAGTGTAGATTGTTCTGTTGTTTATCTATATGTTTAGGGTTACCATTCTGTGGGTGCAGTACCGGCCCTAGAGGGGCACGGTGTTTGTGGAGTGACATCGCTGGATGGCACCATGCTGTAAGTGCAGTGCCGGCCCTAGAGGGCACGGTGTGTGTGCCAACCTAAGAGGTCGGGTAAGGCCATGGCACTCTGGTTGACCTGGGAGGACACGTGATCGGTTTTAATGACAGGGGGGCCCCAAGAGGGGGCTAGGAGGGTCATGTGATTGGAACCCAGGTTCTTCCCGATGATTCTGGAAGGGGGGCGTGGCCAAGGGCGGAACCGGCCACGCCGCAGAGAATATAAGCAGAGTCCCGAGAGGAATTGGGGTTGTCCGTCCCGGGGAAGAAACCCTTCGTCTACGATCTCCATTCTACAAGTCTTCCAGCACGTGGACTCGGGCAGTATGTTGTTGGTCCTGGGTCCGTAGTAAATAGTTACTCAAATAACCAGTGTAGTTAGCCAGGGTGGTCACCACGCTAGGGAGTTGTGTTGTTAAGGGTGAAGTCACCCCACTTTGTTGGAACTAAATAAAAAACTTAATAAGAGTGCGACTCAGTTGAACCCACTACACATGTTTATAAATGTGGAGGAAAAAAATCCACGCGAAAACAATGATCAGCCACGGCCGAGGTATTGGTCCTACCGTGGTTCAGATCTGCCTTATGTTCACGAACACGGTCCGAAACATGCCGCTTAGTTTCCCCAATGTAACTACACAGCTTAGTTTGTAGACGCCGGGGTATTGCATGTCAGAGATCACATCCTTCACAGATGGGATCAGATCACAAATTTTATGTACTGTGTTAAATCGAACCTGGATTTTGTATTTGCTCATGATTTTGGAAATATTTTTAGTGACCCCTGCTATGTATGGCAAGGTGATGGTTTTGATTGGGTCCTCAGATGGTTCTTTTTTAAGGTAATACCAATCGCCTTCACACTGACATCTGCTGCTGTCACTTCTCCTAATGCTAAACGGATCTTGTTCAGGGCTGGCCTAGCTCTGATCTCAGAGAAAATAAAATTGCTCTGATTTGAACTAGACAATTTAGACAAGACTCTCCTGAAATCACACTTAAAATTGATGGAAACAATGTCTACATCTGATTGGGAACATGTAGATAACATGACAGCCTCTTCAGCTGCCTCAATGTCAGCTAAATGCAAAGATAACCGTATTTCCAAGTTCAACCTCCTTTCTAAGAAGAAGCCAGATCCACACATAAAAAAGTTAGATGTGGACAAGATTGTCATCAATCATAGTAACAGTCCAATTTCAGACAGCCTAAAATCGGTTCTAGCCAAAGGGTTGAATTACGCAGTCACCCCTAAACACATCCCAGTTGATGATATCATTGCCCAGGTCGACGTAGCTCTTCAGGGTTTGGGACACAATGCTGCAGACGTGACAAGATCGGAAATCGCTGCAATCCTCAAAAACGCTAAGACACCTATTAGCAACATCAGTAAAGATGAGCGCTTTGAGCTTTCTCAATTAAAACAGAGAGATGACATCGTCATCCTCTCAGCCGACAAGGGCAATGCCACAGTCATCATGGACAAAACCACATACAATAAAACAAATTCAGGACCTACTTAATGATGGCAAATATACCAAAATTAAAAGAGATCCCACCAACCGCCTCGTTACGAAAATCAACAATATCATCACTGATTCGACATCTTTGATCGAACCAACCAAGCGGGTTTCCTTAAAACCCTCTGCTGCTAGACCACCCAGATTGTATGGCTTACCAAATATCCATAAAGAAGGCACACCACTCTGCCCTATCGTCTCCACTGTTGTGTATATGCCCCCTTTTTTTTAATATTATTTTTTTAAGAATTATTCTGCCAACATAGATAATATCGTTTTTTAATAGACACGCGGCAACGTGGGAACGAACACGCCCCCACACTTCCACAGCTGCGCATACCTCATATCAAAAGACTAGAGGACATGAAAGGGGGCAATAAAGGTAATAAAAACTCCCCTAATTTCACACAACAGGAACAAGGGAGGGGGGAATTGCAGGCGGGGGGGGGGTCAGGAGGACATCCTTTTGTTAAAAAAAAAACCTTTGATAAATACAAAACCAGGCCACGGAATATATAATTATATTCTTAACAAAGGAAACAACATTGACGATAAAAAAAACACAGACGGGTTTTGAACCATGTTAGATAAACAAATTACCAACTTAGCCATGAAGAGTAAGCAAACAGTATCTATCCTTACTCCAATTGAAAACCAGACTACAGTCTGCACCAGAGTCGCGATTCATCAATTGTTAATTAAATACGGACATTATTTACCTTAAATAATTTCTACGCGGCCGGGCCGAAGCACCAAAGAATAATTATGGCTTGAGTCGCTCCAAAACAAAATTCCTAGCCAGGATACCAAATTAAATAATCACAAGAAGTCAAATAATAAGTACGGAATTAAAGTGGATTCCCTCGGAGAATTAAGGGCGGGGAAGCCTCTCATAATCAACCAAACGCAACACCCCATGAGAAGCGAGCAACTCACGGCCATCTTTGTCTTCCCGAGAGGATCTCCACACAAACACGCCAAAAGCCAGGAAATGACACCAATAAAGCTCCGGGCAATGGCTCAAAGGAAATTAACACGTCTTCGGAAAATAAATAAATAAGCGCATGCGCTGGGTGCTCCCACCGTGGAAACAACCGTCTTTGTCTCCCCGCAACACGGACAGCAAAAATTGCACACGCGAGCAAATAACATTTCCATGGGAGATCGGGTCACGATAAAACATCGTGAACATGGTTTCGGCATAACTTGGGCATAATGGAACCAAGCAGCAAATAAGTCGCATTTCAACTTCCAAACCAAAACAACTTAAGCTGTGTGAGACAAAAGATATGATCCCCGAGCAAGGGAGGGAATAATTAAGCTCGCTTAACGCGTAGGTTTTCGCGACAAATATTATTCAGTAACAAAAACATGGATTCGAATATTTTTTTTTTATATATAACTCGACGCGAATCATCAGTCTGGCTAATGGATAACTTAGGTGGCGCCGTCACGAGGCCCCCACCCCCCCCTTCCAGAACGACACACAGCTGTGTCTTCAAAGCTAATAAACACACGGACGGACACGCACACGACACACACACGGACACAGATGGTTCACACCCACAGAAATGTTTTATGACAGACTTTGAACAACTCGGGAAACTGAGTGGAATTTCCAGATATAAGCCAAGGAAAAATCCATCCAAAGCAGATCGTCCGGGCCACGGGCTCCACCAAAAATCGCCAGGGCTTCGGCCCCCATCTCGTCACGGGGTGTCGGCCCCATCTCATCTCAACGCCGACAACGAAGAAGTTTTCGTCATCCAGAATGACGAGGTTCGCGGGGTAGCGACGTGCCGCTACAAGCCGAGGTCTGCACCACCTGAGAAGAATCGCTACCCTGAGTCGCCGAGCTGCGAGTGAAGCCAACAAAGACGCCAACGTCCACCCTGCCACGAACGAAGCATCGCTCCTCATCAGAGTGACGGCCAGCGAACAACCCGCAGGAAAGGCGGAGATCGCCAAGCGAGCAAAGCAGAGAGCGCGACGCAGTGGAGAAAGCCTGGTCAAACGGCTGTGAGGAGGAACACAGCGCTGTTGAATGCGCCGTGTGTCTAATACACACCCAGATCGACCAGCATCAACCAAAACCGACTCGTCATCCCGCCGTGGAGAAAGAGAGTCAAAGTCTTCCGAACGAGCGCCACCGTCAGAGCTGCAGAGAGGCGCCATCGCGCCGTCAGCTACCAAGTACCGCCAAGCGCCGCCGCTCACCTTGTAGCGGAGAAAGTCTCGGCTGCAACTCGCACGGACAGAGGTCGCATCGCTCCCCACATACAGACTCAAGGAAGCACAGAGAAAATCTTGTCAAACCAGTTTCCTTTGTCATAGAGTCTCCCCGAAGCATTAATTAAAACAGAGCCAGATTCGCTCTCCCACACACACGCCCTCACCCACCATTATATCAAACATTCCGTTAAAAGGATTTTATACTTGCCGATGAATCTATTGATACTTTCGCCTCTGGGATACAATAAGTGCTTTTTATTACCGCAAAATGAAGTGTGTCATGCTTGTTTTCAAACTCGGCCAGTTGCCGATTGTGATCGATACAAAACGAACTAATGAGATGCCTGGTGGAAAGGTAGAGGTTACGATTGTTAGGAGGGTTTTTAGTCATTCAGTTCGTTAAATGCATAATGTCGCAAATGCATAAGTGTTTATTCATTCATTTTAGTCAAATGCATAATCTCGTAATTGCATAAGAGTTTTAGTTATTCATATGAGTCAAATGCATAATCTCGTAATTGCATAAGAGTTTTGGTTATTCAATTTAGTTGAATGCATAGTCTCGCAAATGAAGAAGTATTTTTAGTTATCCATGTTCGTTAATTGCATAATCTTGCTCATGAATTATGGACACATGTTTAACCTGCATGATAGAATGTCACATGCTTGTTAGAATAAAATTGTTATCACAGAAGCATATCGAGTGTTCCTTCCAAGTCCATGCAAAACTATCTTATTCTTGATAACTGTATCCTGTGATGAGATATGAAAATGGAGACCTAAAATATCATAACACACACTAGGATAATCGGTAAACGTTTAATCGATGATAATCGTGTTATCCTGATTGATAACTCTGGATAAACGAAGCTAAGCTTAATTATCACAACTGCACACATTAACATAATCGCAAGCATCCGCATAAATTACTACAATTATCTCCGTGATTATCATAATTTATGCATATAATTACTCACACTATCATAATTTATGCATATTAACTCACACATTAACATAATTAATGTGATTTGCGCATTTTTCGGAAAATTATTAATTTGTATTATTTTCATCAAAATTTCATAACCCAACACATACAACACCACCATTGACTCACCCACGTACAAACTGGCCCGATTTATGTCTGAGACCTTACAACCATTCACTGGTAAGACTACCTCAGCTGTACTCAGCTCAGCTCACTTGGTATCGTTAATAAAGGACATCTCACTATTTCCAGGTGATTTGCTCATTAGTTTCGATGTGGTCTCTTTGTTTACCAAAGTTCCTGTGATTGACACCATTGCAATCATTGAAGATTTGGTCCAACAATGACTTATTGCTGATGTACCGGCCCTAGTGAGACACTGCCTCACCAACACTTACTTCACCTGGAATGGAACATTCCACAAACAAGTTGAAGGTACAAACTAGACTTGAAGCTTTCGTGACTGCAGGAATAACTCTTTGGTTCTTTTGGTAAAGTAATGTAGAAATAAATTAAATTAAATAATAATAGAATACAACGTTTCGATTGCAACACAAGCAACCATCATCAGGTACAAATGAATGAGAAAACAAACATAGTAAACTTGGGAATATAATGCAATACAACACAGAGTCGGCCAACACAACAGTCAACACCTCACCTGGTTGAATATGTTCTTCCAAAGATTGCTAAATTTGAGAGACAAAACATAGACACGGAGACACACAGACACTGTTTGTCTCTGTGTGAGTCTCTCTCTGCTTGTGTTTCTGTCTGTGTGTCTCCGTGTCTGTTTTCTCTCTCTCTCAAATTAAGCAATCTTTGGAAGAACGTAATCAACCAGGTGGAGTGTTGACTGTTATGTTGGCCGACTCTCTGTGTTGTATTGCATTGTATTTCCAAGTTTACTATGTTTGTTTTCTCATTCATTTGTACCTGATGGTTGCTTGTGTTGCAATCGAAACATCGTATTATATTATTATTTTATTTCTTTCTACGTGACGTTACCGAAAGAACCAAAGAGTAAGTTGAAGGTACCCCAATGGGTTCTTCCTTATCTCCAGTTGTAGCCAATGTTTTCATGGAAAAATGTGAGACAGATGCCATCCAGGCATCCACTCTACGTCCGCTTTGTGGAAGAGGTACGTAGATGACACGTTCGTCATCTGGCCACATGGCCGACCAGCTCTGAACCAATTCCTCAACCACATCAATTCCATCCACTCAGCCATCAAATTCACCATGGAGGTGTAAAAACCAACCGTTGGGAAAGAACCATCTGAGGACCCAATCAAAACCATCACCTTGCCATACATAGCAGGGTCACTAAAAAGATTTCCAAAATCATGAGCAGACACACAATCCAGGTTCGACTTAACACAGTATGTAAAATTCGTGATCTGATCCCATCTGTGAAGAATGTGATCCCTGACATGCAATACCCCGGCGTCTACAAACTAAGCTGTGTCTGCGGCAGTAGTTACATTGGGGAAACTAAGCGACATGTCTCTGACCGTGTTCGTGAACATAAGGCAGATCTGAAACACGGTAGGACCAATACCTCGGCCGTGGCTGATTATTGTTTTAATGCGGTAGGCTCCCACGAAATATATTTCTCTAAAACGAAGATACTTTGCAAGCCCACTGGCTATCCACAAAGATTTGTTCATGAAGCCATCCATATAAATAGACACAATTTCAACCCAGAAGATGGGTACAAACTGAGCAATCATTGGAAGGACGTTATTAACCAGTTTAAGTCATAACTGGCTGTGATGTCTCTATCCTATCTCCCGATGTTAGTAGTTATTTTCGACTCTCTGGTGTTACATTAACAGGTTAAATGTCTTTACATTAACAGGTTAAATGTCTCACTAACACAGCCACCGTTGCTCGTTTTCCTCGATGTGGCGGTAGTTCTGCGATCTTACATTGACATGCTAATCTCTCATTTTAACATCACTAGCCCTGCCCACTTCGCTTATGACCCTTGCTCTACATCCATTTCAAACCTTTAAAACATCCTTCCTCAGCAGCTTTCCCCTGATGACGATTGCTTGTGTTGCGATCGAAACGTCGTAGTTTTTTGTTATTTTCTTCGAACCTATCTACGTGACTTTACTGAAAGACCCAAGAATATATGGGAATGTTTTAGTTTTTTCTGCCTTGCCCAAGCTTGTTAAATTGGATTTATGTAATAAATATACTGTATTTATTATGCAAGTTCGATATTATATGTATTTACATTTAGTGACTTGCTTATCATGTTCTCTATTTTGCACTCCTTATCGTGTTGTTGTGTATTGTGTTGTTGTGACTTGACGACCTGATCATACTGGACATCTGTAAAAAAGAGATTCATGGCTCATCAGATTCCTCCTCCTCCAGTCTAAATAAAGATTCTTATCTCGATTTGCTGTGAAGTAGGGCCATTGCTTAAAACGTCGCTGCTTATTATTTTCTATTTTCTTTCAAGGCACCATTACGGACGAACGTGGTGAGCGGTGGCGACGGTGCATAGTGGGGCATAGAGAGGCCTGGGAGGGTCAGAGTGAGCGAGGAGTGGGTTGGGTGAGGGAGGAGTGAGCTGTGCGAGTGAGGCGCTGGCTGGGTGAGGGTGGCTTAGGCTGAGTGAGGGAGGAGTGGGCCGGATGAGTGAAGCATAGGCTGGGTGAGGGAGGCGTGGGCTGGGTGAGGGAGGCGTGGGCTGTGTGAGTGAGGAGTCGGATGGGTGAGGGAGGCGTGGGCTGGGTTTGTGAAAAGTGGGCTGGGTGAGGGAGGCGTGGGCTGGGTGAGGGAGGCATGGGCTGGGTGAGGGAGGAATGGGCTGGGTCTGTGAGAAGTGGGCTGGGTGAGGGAGGCGTGGGCTGGGTGAGTGAGGCGTGGGGCAAATGAGGGAAGTGACACACGAGGTAAACAAGGCGGGCGAGCGAGACAGAGGGAGAGGTAGAGACGGAGTGACTGAGACAAGAAGCAAGCAACGCAGAGGGAGACAGAGGCGGGGAGAGCCACACGAGCTTGACATGAAGTCGTGGGTATGTGAGGAAAGCTCAGAATGGGCCAAGTGAGACTCGGGCCAAATGAAACGTGGGCTAGAGTGAGCTGCGGGGCGAGGGAAACATGCAGCATGCAAGTTGAGAGTGACGGATAGCGCATTGCATGTGATGTATTGGAATGACGGCAGGAAACCACTTGACGGGTAGCACACTTTTTATTAAACCTTGACTTTTTTTCGATTTAAAGCTTTCGTGACTGCAGGGATTCATCTTCTTGGTTCTTTCGGTAAAGTCACGTAGAAGGGAAGTAATAAAATAATAAAAATAAAACATAATAAAATGAAATAATTCTCACGACGGCTGCTTGCGTTGTAGCCGAAACGTCGTGAGAATTATTTCATTTTATTATGTTTTATTTTTATTATTTTATTACTTCCCTTCTACGTGACTTTACCAAAAGAACCAAGAAGATAAACCTTGACTTGTCACGATACAACGTGTGGTCACTATTCCTCTGACTACACACACTTCACTTGACACGTGTGGTCACTATTCCTCTGACTACACACACTTCACTTGACACGTGTAGTTACTATGCCTCTGACTACACACACTTCACTTGACACGTGTAGTTACTATGCCTCTGACTACACACACTTCACTTGACACGTGTAGTTACTATGCCTCACACTGCATTCCGCCCCGTAACGTCCGTGGAGCCTACAGGCCCACCCCAGCTTGGGCGTGGGCCACAACCTCTGAGTCCCAAGGGCCAGCCCTCTCACGGACGCTCGGCCCCGGGTCCCAGGGTTCCGCCTCTGGGTCACACAGAGCCCCGGCCCCTACAGGACAGCGGGACTAGGTACCCCAGGGCCCTATCTCTTCCTCCTCCGTCTTCAGTCTTCGCTGGTCACTCGCTCTCCGTGCGCCTGTGCGCACCACCTTATATAGCCCCCGCTCACGGGAGACGGAGCGTATGCGGACCTCGACGTGAGCATCCCCCTTAGTTGACCAATCCCCGCGCGCTTGCCCCAGGATCCCATCGCTGTCAGCGCGCGTCACTCATACCCAACCAATCACTGCCTCATAACCCCCGACCCCGCGCTGACCCGATCCTTCACCGTCAGCGCGCGTCACCAACACACACAGCCAATCACTACGCGCTGGCACACGATCCCTACCCCAGCGCGTATCACCACTACATCACCCCCTCCCACATAGCTCGCAGCCGGCCCGGCTGCTAAACAACACAACACAACGTCAACACAACAAAAACCCCACCCCCCAGTGTGCCCCGTAACGCAACAACAACAACACAACGACACAACACCCGACAACAACCTATGTACAGCCCGACGAACAACACACTAAAAGCAAATCCCAGAAAATGAACGTGTCCAGTGTCTCTGTGACTAGTGATCCCTCCCCCCTCCGCTCGCTCCTCCACCGGGGTGATAGAGCGGTCGAGCGGATGAGGAACGCAGTGACGAGGTGCTCCGGCCGCATCGGCTCCTCATTCGGTTGGTCATGAAAAGTAGCGCGACTTAGCGTGAGTCCGCCTGGCCGGTCCATCGTATGGGACGGGACGCTGACGACCGTCCGGTGGCTCCGGCAGCCCTGGACGGCGCGGATCGGGCCTGGAAGGACCGGCCGCGCCGCGAGGATCCGGCCGCCGGTGGTCGGCAGCTGTCAGTTCCGAGACACCTGGGAGCGGATCAGGCGGAGACATGTGAGGATCAGGCGGAGACATTTCCCCCCTTGGGTCGTCGGTCACGTCACATGCTCGGCCCTCACGACACAAAGGGAGGCCATATGGAGGCGAGAACGGTTTCAGTCGGGAGGGGTGGACGTACCAACGGCGCTTTCCCCATTTTATTTGAACACACTGGGGGCGTGCAACCCGCACGACCTCCACGGGTCCCCGCCATGGCTTCAACAATTTAGGCGACGTAGCCAAAGGTGCCTGAGGGCAGTGCAGCCAGGCCCTATCGACTGGTTTCCAGTCGTGCACGGACACCTTCCGTGCACGCAACCGCTCGTTGGCAATTCGGCGAGCCCGCGAATTAAGCCGTGCGGCCTCCCGTGTCTCGGTCAGCTTATGAATGTTAAATTTAATATGTTCTGCCAATTTCGAATTTGTTCGTGGTGCGGACAGTCCCAGCTGCGTTTCCATGGGCGGGTCGGCTTCCCGACCATACATCAGATAGAATGGGGAAAATCCCGTTGCTGCATGGGGGGCCATTCTATACGCGGCGAGGACCCCCGGGACCTGCAGGTCCCAATCAACATGTGCCTCACACACCTGCTGGCACAGCATAGAAGTCAAAGTCCCGTGGAGTCGCTCCACCATCCCGTCTGTCTGTGGGTGGTACGGGGAGGTACGTAAATTGCTCTTGTAGCAATTTACTTGAAAAATTTTTCCCTTGGTCGGTCAGCAAGCGTTCGGGAGCCCCCTTGTCCAGGACGTAGCCCTGGACAAAGGCGTCCGTCACAGCCGCCGCCGATTGGTTGGCGAGTGGCCACGCCATAGGCCACCGGGTAAAGTATTCGACACCAACCAACAGGTACTTATTACCCCTAGGCGTGACTGGAAAAGGCCCCAAAATAGAGCGCAACGAGCTCGTTAGTGCGCGAGATCTGAATAGATTGCAGCGGTGGATTTGATGCCATGGGCGGCGGTTTCCGTCTGGCGCAATCAACACACCCCTTTAGAATATTCACCACATCACTCCCCATCCCTGGCCAATAATAGTCACGCTGAAGCAGAGCAAGCGTTTTGTTTACTCCCAAATGCAAGAGGCGTTCATGTGCGGCCAGGACAACTTTCCCCCGCACAGCGGAAGGCACCACGAGTGCGTGCCGCCGGGACAAATTGTCCCATCTCATTAACAGGCCCTGCTTAAGTACCCAGGAGCCAGTTCGCTCCCGGCCCTCCTCGGGACCCCCCACCCTGCGGCGCAACGCTAGCAGGGAGCTGTCAGCCATTTGGAGACGGCCCCACTCAATCAGCGACAGTGAGAGCAGCGAGTCCTCTCCCTCAGGGGTAGCGGGAACATCCCCGATTGGTGCATCCGCGGTCGCAGCCAACGCCCCCATACTTTCCGCAGCTGGCGGTTTACAGCGCGCCGATCCCATTAAGCATGCACATTTGTGACAAGGCGACAATCGCGACAGGGCATCGGCGTTAGTGTGGCGCAACCCCTTACGGTATGTGGTCGTAAACTGATAGTCCTGGAGGACTTCCAACCACCGTGACAACTGGCCCGAGGGTTGGGCGACCCTCAATGAATACTGAAGCGCCGCGTGGTCCGTCCGGACCGTAAAGTGACGGCCATAGAGATACGGTCTAAATTGCTGTACAAAAAAAAACAATAGCAAGCAACTCGCGACGGGTGACACAGTAGCGCTGCTCCGCCGGCGACAAGACCCTGCTACCATAGGCGACCACCCTTTCGACTCCCCCAACGACCTGTGAGAGCACCCCCCCAATGCCCGTGTTGCTAGCATCCGTGTCTAGCAAGAAGGGACTTGTAAAGTCAGGATAACGCAAGGGCGGGGCACCCACCAAGGCGTCCCGGAGGGAGCAGAACGCGGCCTCCTCCTCTGGTCCCCATCGGAACTTGACTCCTTTTGCCGTTAGAGCGTGCAAGGGTTTTGCAATGGTGGCGAAATGCTCAACGAATCGGCGGTAGTAAGAAGCAAAACCGATGAAACTGCGCATGTCCGAAACCGACGTGGGCGTTGGCCATGAACTGACACAGTCCATCTTCGCGGGATCGGTAGAGATCCCCAAAGAATCGACAATGTGGCCCAAGTATCTCACGGACTTACGAAGAAGGTGGCATTTGGCCGGTTTAAACTTTAATTTAGCCGATCGCATTCGCAAGAACACCCCTCTCAATCGCTGGAGGTGTTCCTCAAACGTTTTACTGAAAACAATGACATCGTCAAGGTAAATCAAGCAAGTATCCCATTGCAAGCCCGACAAAACCAATTCCATAAGGCGCTGAAACGTCGCGGGAGCGGAGTGAAGTCCCATGGGTAACCGGTTAAACTGGAATAGGCCCCCTGGAGTCCGAAATGCTGTCTTAGGTTTAGACTCGTCGTCGAGTGGCAGCTGCCAGAATCCTGATAATAAATCAAGAGTAGAAAAATATCGCGCACCAGACAATGCATCGAGGGACTCGTCCATTCTGGGGAGCGGATACGCGTCAGCCACGGAGATTTGATTCAGGCGACGGAAATCTACGCAAAATCGCAAGGACCCGTCTTGCTTTTTAACCAGCACAATAGGTGCTCCCCAAGGACTGGAAGAAGGCGAAATAATGTCGGCCGCCAGCATATCGTTGACGGCCGACTGAACGTGTTCCTTCTCAGCAGGACTCAGCCGGAAGGGATTTAGCCTGACCAGTGCCGCATCGCCTGTTTCAATATGGTGGCGCAACAGGTCCGTGCACCCAATGTCATATTTATGCTTACTGAACACATCAGAAAATTCTATCAGCAACGCACGCAGCGCACCCAACTGTACCGTTGACAAATCATTCGAGTCCGCGCACAGCGAATCGACCCATTCAAGGTCCTCCCTCACTGGATTGTTCTGCGTCGGGCTTGGATCAACATGCGCAACCAGCCGCTCTTCCGCAGGGACCCGTGCCGCGTGAGCTAGCACAGTGCCCTGCTGAATAACGGCCAGCCGCGACCCAGCGTTTAAAACCATCACGAACGGGTCCTTGTCAGCCCGAACCAAAGTGTGAGCCACCGACAAATCGAGACCTCCGACAGCCCTATTTGAAGGACCCAAAAGCATGCTCTGTTCAGAAGTCTCCCCCACCCATGGTTTCCTCAACCGGAGGGGAATTAACATCTGTGAACCCGGGGGCACGTGCACGGTCTGTGTCGCCAGCGCTTGTATCGTAGCGCACGCCGTCCGAATTTCGGTAGGGTTTGTCAAAAATGAAATACGGCGACCCGATGGTAGTTCAATGCAACGCTGATCGATGAGAATTTTAATGGGCATTTTAGCCAAAAAATCTGTGCCCAACAGACAAGGAACCGCCAAGGAAGAAGAAACGAAAACGGGTCCCGACAATTTGATATCTCCAATGCAAATGGACGCCCTAATCTGACCGACAATGCCCAACGAGCCCCCATTAGCCGCGTAAAATGGCACGTCCACCGGGAGCAGAGGTCGACATTGGACGGGGAGAATGTTGTAAATGAGGTCCGATATAATAGTCGCCGACGCCCCCATGTCCACTAACACCCTGACCTCGACCCCGTCAATGAATCCCGTAACGACCGATGATCCCGCCGACGCAGCCACTATCCTGTGCCCCAACTCCGACCATTTAATGTCCCCTCGGTCCCGCACGAACCCCCCTCGCCGAACCGAATCCCCGATCCCTAACCGGCTCTCCTCCGCCGCAACGCGACGGCCCATGTGTGTCGTGCATGTAGGCCGAGCATGTGAAGCGCCGCGACTTGCCGGGGTTAGTAGGGATGACTTGGGGCCTTGGTCGTCGTCCAGCCGAGGTCCCATGGCGCGCTGACGTGGAGCGCGGCAACCGGACGCCACGTGGCCCCGGAGGCCGCAGTTGTAACACGTGATGAGGGTCGTCGGAGATCTCGGTTGCTCCAGCTTGCGGGCCGATCGCAGAGGCGAACGACCCCCCGACCTCCAGTCCCCCGGTCGTCCCGCGGTGAACGCCTCCTCTCGTGGGCTGATGACTTGGGGCTCGGTGACCACCGGGCCCGGAGCTGAGGCCACGGCAGCATTGCAGACGACCCCCTGTTTACGCTGGAGGACCTCGTGCGCCTGTATACTTCTTGCGACCCGCAAAGAAGAAATATCGACCTCGTCGGCCGTGTTGATGGGGACCCCCAGGTCCTGCGACAACTTGAGCAGTTGCTCCAAGACCATCGCGTCCTGGCCCTCCTCGTCCATACGAGGGAACGCGGCGTTGGCGAGAGCCAACAACGCCGTGCGGTAGGCGAGCGCGGTCTCCGTGTCCGCCTTCCGCCGGGCGTAAAAGTGATGGCGACACGCCGAGGGAGGTCCGTAGACCTTGGCCATGAGACCCAGCGCAGCCTTAAGCGTGGAGCGGTCCGACCTCTGTGCGTACGTGAAGGCCGCGAGCGCGTTGTCGTCCAACATGGCAGGCAGTGCCCGCAGCGCCGTAGCGTCGGACCAGGCGGACATTTCCTGATGCGCCAGAAACCTGCGCTGGAATGCGCCCCAGTCCCCGCCTTCCGCCTTGAAGGCTGACAATGTGGGAAGGCGCTGTTGAAAGATGAAGTCGTCCTCTGCCTCGTGGTTCCTCTCCGCCGCACCGTCGGTGTGCGAGATGGCGGCCCCAATGGCGGGTGGCTGATGGCGGTCCGCAGCGCGCGTTGATGACGTAAGCGGGCGCGCTTGGAGAACCGCCGCCACGTGGTGCTCGCCGTTCCCGCCAAAAGATGTCCGCGCAGTTGAAATGGCGGGAATCGCCCAGTCATTTTGGCGGGAATCTGCGGGGCGACCCTGTTGAATGTCCGCCGACGTCCCCGCTCCTCCCGACGTGCTGATTTCCGCCAGGATGGACGCGGCGGCGAGCAGCAGCTCTGCCAGACGGGAGTGCGCCTCGCGGAGTACGGCATCGGTCCCCAGGCGCTCATCCGGCGCCCTCGGCGGATCCTGCGGCATCGGCATTTCTTCGTCCTCTCCCCCCGATGCCAGCTGGCCCGAGTCGTCAAGGTTATACTCGCGGTCAATCCCGTGAGTCCGACGGGTCTTCCTTGTATCCATGCCTGGAAGACTGTTTCACTTCTGACGCCAGTTGAAGTATTGGAATGACGGCAGGAAACCACTTGACGGGTAGCACACTTTTTATTAAACTTTGACTTGTCACGATACAACGTGTGGTCACTATTCCTCTGACTACACACACTTCACTTGACACGTGTGGTCACTATTCCTCTGACTACACACACTTCACTTGACACGTGTAGTTACTATGCCTCTGACTACACACACTTCACTTGACACGTGTAGTTACTATGCCTCTGACTACACACACTTCACTTGACACGTGTAGTTACTATGCCTCACACTGCATTCCGCCCCGTAACGTCCGTGGAGCCTACAGGCCCACCCCAGCTTGGGCGTGGGCCACAACCTCTGAGTCCCAAGGGCCGGCCCTCTCACGGACGCTCGGCCCCGGGTCCCAGGGTTCCGCCTCTGGGTCACACAGAGCCCCGGCCCCTACAGGACAGCGGGACTAGGTACCCCAGGGCCCTATCTCTTCCTCCTCCGTCTTCAGTCTTCGCTGGTCACTCGCTCTCCGTGCGCCTGTGCGCACCACCTTATATAGCCCCCGCTCACGGGAGACGGAGCGTATACGGACCTCGACGTGAGCATCCCCCTTAGTTGACCAATCCCCGCGCGCTTGCCCCAGGATCCCATCGCTGTCAGCGCGCGTCACTCATAACCAACCAATCACTGCCTCATAACCCCCGACCCCGCGCTGACCCCTGATCCTTCACCGTCAGCGCGCGTCACCAACACACACAGCCAATCACTACGCGCTGGCACACGATCCCTACCCCAGCGCGTATCACCACTACACATGTAATGCAGACGCTACATTACTCAGACTAAAGGGTTTCATACACAAGGCCTACACCAAACATTCGTGTTTATTTGGGGGATGCAGTAGAGATGAATTTGTCTAAGAGTGCAGGGACTATACCGTGGACATGCTACACTAGCGCACCGGACTAAAGCTGTTATTTGTGAAGCCTCTATACACATATGTAAACACATAACCGAAATTTACACTATGAGATCTCTTTTACCAGTGGCAAAATATAGTAGTAGGTTTTTACCCTTTTAAACTGGTACAAAACTGACACCTTTATTCAAGGCATCATGTTTGCTATAACCACAACACAAGTAGTCAAAAAAGCAAACAAAAAGAAGCAACTCTGATAATGATAATACTATCCAATGGGGACTAGGGTCTAAAGAAAGCCGTCTCGGGTGTGGACCAATCAACTTCAAGGACAGTGCATATTATTATCATTATCAGAGTTGCTTCTTTTTGTTTGCTTTTTTGACTACTTGTGTTGTGGTTATTGCAAACATGATGCCTTGAATAAAGGTGTCAGTTTTGTACCAGTTTAAAAGGGTAAAAACCTACTACTATATTTTGCCACTGGTAAAAGAGATCTCATAGTGTAAATGCTTACCCCGAGCTCTCAAGACTCTGATATTGCACTGTGTTTGAGTTGTACGCCTTCTGGTGTCATCTGGTCCAACACCAATGGGGACTAGGCTCTAAAGAAAGCCGTCTCGGGTGTGGACCAATCAACTTCAAGGACAGTGCATATTATTATCATTATCAGAGTTGCTTCTTTTGTTTGCTTTTTTGACTACTTGTGTTGTGGTTATTGCAAACATGATCCCTTGAATAAAGGTGTCAGTTTTGTACCAGTTTAAACGGGTAAAAACCTACTACTATATTTTGCCACTGGTAAAAGAGATCTCATAGTGTAAATGCTTACCCCGAGCTCTCAAGACTCTGATATTGCATTGTGTTTGAGTTGTACGCCTTCTGGTGTCATCTGGTCCAACACCAATGGGGACTAGGCTCTAAAGAAAGCCGTCTTGGGTGTGGACCAATCAACTTCAAGGACAGTGCATATTATTATCATTATCAGAGTTGCTTCTTTTTGTTTGCTTTTTTGACTACTTGTGTTGTGGTTATTGCAAACATGATGCCTTGAATAAAGGTGTCAGTTTTGTACCAGTTTAAAAGGGTAAAAACCTACTACTATATTTTGCCACTGGTAAAAGAGATCTCATAGTGTAAATGATTACCCCGAGCTCTCAAGACTCTGATATTGCACTGTGTTTGAGTTGTACGCCTTCTGGTGTCATCTGGTCCAACACCAATGGGGACTAGGCTCTAAAGAAAGCCGTCTCGGGTGTGGACCAATCAACTTCAAGGACAGTGCATATTATTATCATTATCAGAGTTGCTTCTTTTTGTTTGCTTTTTTGACTACTTGTGTTGTGGTTATTGCAAACATGATGCCTTGAATAAAGGTGTCAGTTTTGTACCAGTTTAAAAGGGTAAAAACCTACTACTATATTTCCCACTGGTAAAAGAGATCTCATAGTGTAAATGCTTACCCCGAGCTCTCAAGACTCTGATATTGCACTGTGTTTGAGTTGTACGCCTTCTGGTGTCATCTGGTCCAACACCAATGGGGACTAGGCTCTAAAGAAAGCCGTCTCGGGTGTGGACCAATCAACTTAAAGGACAGTGCATATTATTATCATTATCAGAGCTGCTTCTTTTTGTTTGCTTTTTTGACTACTTGTGTTGTGGTTATTGCAAACATGATGCCTTGAATAAAGGTGTCAGTTTTGTACCAGTTTAAAAGGGTAAAAACCTACTACTAACATAACCGAAATGTATTGCATATCAGTTGCCTGAGTATGTAAAAAATGTGCCTATGGGCCTCTATGTGTGTCTGTGTGTGTCTGTGGGTCTCTGAGCATGTATGTGGGTCTCTCTATGTGTGTCTGTGGGTGTCTGAGTGTCTGTGGGTCTGTGTGTGTGTCTATCCGGTAAAAACAACCCCCTACCTCCTCGTGGTGCCGGACAGGCAACATTGTGGTGGACAGTGCTGTGGGGGGGAGGGCCAATTCCGATTGGCCTTTCCTCTCAGGGCGTTTGTAACCACCAAAGCGGCTAAATGGGGGCTCTGGACGGGTGCGTGGGGCTGGTAACCCCTCCACCTTCAATAAATTACCACAAAACCACGTAAAAATATCTAATTAATAAGCTTGTGCCGGAGGCCCCGGGGAGACAGGCGTTTATGCCATTTCCTGGCCAAACCCCATTTGGCGGAGCCAGGAGATTGAATCTTTACCCTCGGGGCTCCTCCAGAAACAACATAAAGCCACCACGGATGGCCACGTGGAATGTTCGAATGCTCACTGCGGAGGAGAGGCTGCCACTCCTCTGTCGGGAGCTGGCACGGTACCGCCTGGATCTCTGTGGTATTCAGGAGGTCCGGTGGACCGGCTCTGGCTCCTGCCACCATGAGGGGTGGACAGTCCTCTACTCGGGGCAGGAGACTACCAAACAACAGGGAGTGGCTCTTCTTTTGAACAAAAAAATGAAGGGGACGTGGGAGCGTGGCGGTGAGGCGCGGGAAGCTGTAAGGTCCAGGCTACTTTGGGCTCACCTTCCCATCAACCAGAGGCGAGGAGTGGTGGTCGTGCTTACTTATGCCTCCACCGAAGATGAACATCCGTGGAGGGATGCAGGCAAGGCCGATGAGCCTTCTATGACCTCCTGTCACAGGTGCTAGCTAAAGTGGCCCCTCGGGATAGAGTCATCTTGTTGGGTGACTTCAATGCCCGAGTTGGTCATGATGCTGGCACCTGACCTGGAGTGATTGGAAGGCATGGGCCAGATCAGCTCAATAACAATGGTAGGAGGCTGCTAGATTTTTGTGCAGCCCATGGGCTTGTAATTACCAACACGCTGTTCTGGCATCGGCGCATCCACACAACATCATGGATGCATGCCGGGTCCAAGCAAGAACATGTGCTGGACTACATAGTGACAGAACAGCGGATGCGGGCCCATGTCCTTGACACCAGGACCTACCGTGTACTCCGGTGGTGGGTGTACACCCAGGACCCCATTCAAACCTAAGGTGGCCTGGTCTCTGCTAGCTGATGAAAGTTGCAAGCGAGAATTTCATCATCGCTTGCGGCTGGGGTTGGTATCGTCCCCCACTCTTCCAGATGTTGAGGGTAAATGGGCGAGGTTTAGGACTGTGACTCAGGGCAGCTGCAATGACTGCTTTGGGTACGCAGTCCAGACCTCCCCAGAGACCCTGGCTAAGAGAGGTGTTCAGGATGGCTGAGAAAAAACAACAGGGCCACTCTAATCGTCTACAGCATCCCACGTCAGAGAATGAGGAGGCTTACCGCAGCCTTCGCTCGGAGGTTCGGAGAGCCGTGAGGAGCTGCAAGGATGGGTGGTGGTCGCGGGTTGCGAGGAGATGGAGTCTGCCTCAATGGCCCGCGATCACAAATCCCTATTTAACTCCATCAAAAAAGTAACCTGCAGCACCACACCTATTACCATAATTAGGGCAAAAAACGGTGATCCAATCTCCGACCCCCTGGAACAGGTTTGCAGATGTGCATTTCTGTGAAGTCCTGGGGGAGGGGAAATCCCTCGACATGGAAACATCGTGGGACAAAGTGGGGATGACCCTGCTGAGGCTGCAGTGCCTCAAATATTGGAGGAAGAAGTCACCCCCTGTGAGTGGCTGGCTGAGGTGCCATCTGTTGAGGAAGTACTGAAGGCGAACCAGAGTCTGAGACCAGGAAAGGCACCGGGCAGAGATGATTTCCCAAGCAAAATGCTGAGGGAGGGTGGCGTTTGTGCACAGACTGCCTTACATGACATCATAACAACAGTCTGGATCACTGGATGGGTTCGGCAGGATTCGAAGGATGCCCTTGTGGTCCCCCTCCTTAAGAAGGGGGACCGCACAGACTGTAACAACTACAGGGGCATCTCACTCAGTGTGAGGCCGGGAAAGGTCCTGGCAAGGATTATTCAATATCGCTTTGCCAGGCACGCTGAGGAGAGGCTTGCGGAACCCCAATGTGGTTTCAGGAAAGGGCGGTCCTGCACAGATGCTATATTTTTGTCCGTTTGCTACAGCAGAGGTGTAGGGAATTCCAACAAGACCTACATCTCTGCTTTATTGACCTGGTCAAGGCCTATGATACCATGAGTAGGCCTGGGCTGTGGGTTGTTCTTCATGCTTTTGGAGTCCCTGACCCTCTGCTCACGATAATTAAGAACCTTCATGATGGTGAGCGGGCCCGGGTAAAACTACGTGGCCGGGAGTCGGAGCCATTCCCAGATACACGAGGATGTGGAGCTGAGTCGACTTGCTGATGACTGGTACCAGCGGTGTCAAGATCGGCCTCTGTGGAGGAGGCTCATGAAAGACGCCTCTGGGCAGTTGGAGGCAGTCGCCCTCCTACAACAACGGAGGGCGGAGGAGCGATGCTCACAACAACGAGCGGAACGCCGGGTGGTTAAAGCACAGCAAGTTGGCACAGTAGGGGGCACAGGTAGTGCATCAGCCAGTCGTCTCAGTCAGTCGACCTGTGGCACCTAGGTTTGCCCTGTGACCTCCTGCCAGCGGGCGTTC